>NC_079381.1:23725000-23902500 GCF_021018895.1 Seriola aureovittata | reverse complement strand
CT
Organism: Seriola aureovittata; assembly: GCF_021018895.1. Classification (NCBI taxonomy): domain Eukaryota; kingdom Metazoa; phylum Chordata; class Actinopteri; order Carangiformes; family Carangidae; genus Seriola; species Seriola aureovittata. Next base: position 23,902,498 of record NC_079381.1, on the reverse strand, counting down.
TCTTTTTCCAAAACTTGTCTGAACAAAATGTTTCCCTGTTTTTTTTCCTCCAAACCCAGAGAACACTGAGAACTGTGAGTTTCCTCAGAGCTGATATTTCACAGCTCTAATTCCTGGAAATGAGGCCGTTAACGCTCCATGAGCTCTGCCGTCAGCCAACACTCAGACTGTGACCCCCCGCTGAGCTGCTGGAGCAAACACACCTCTGTGAAGGATGTGAGGAGGGGGGAGGGCGCTCGTCTTTCTCACCCCCTCCTGATGGAGGTTAATGGGCCGGAACGCAGAGGTGAGGAGCCGTGATGGGTCAGCCGTGACCATGTGGACAGATGGCTGAGAGGAGCGGGAGCCATCGCGGTGTCACTTTTCACCTCCAGCAGGCCTGGACAAACAGTGGGGGGGGGGGGGGGGGGAGTTATTTACCTCCATGTCTGAGTCTGTTTCCCAGGTGTCACCTCTCACCTGCTCCGCCAGTATCTACTGATGGTGGTGACATCATCCTTATAATCTGCCTTTCATTGAAGTGAGTTAAGACTTTATGTTGCGTTTTACTTTTTAGTGATGAAACAACTCTGACATCACACTTAGAAAAAACGTTTTGCCACATGTGTAAATGTAGTTTAAATCTGTATTTATGAACAAGAGAAAAGCAAATCCAACAGAGCAAAATACATGTGTCGTGCCCCCCCCAACACACACACACACACACACACACACACACACACACTCACACACACACACTCACACACACCCTCCCCCCTTGGAGACACCAAGGGAGAGAAAAAAAAGACCAAGAAATTAATTAAAAAGAAAGTTAAAAATTGAAGAAAAATATATTTAAAAAAACAAAAACAACAATAAAAGTAATAAGTAAAAGTTTTTCGTGCACAAATTGAAAATGTGCAGGTGAATGGAAACACACTTTTTTTTTTCTTTTAAATTCAACAAACAGGAGGAAATAGTGCTTTTGCTGGGGACTATTTTCAGTGGCGGATTAATCCATAATTTAACTGACTCCAGATTAATCATGTTTCTAACTTGTCAGACCTTCAGTATCATGATGACCCTCGGTGCCGCCCTCATGTGGATGTTCTGGGAACAATCAGGAAGTGGGTTCTCCGGTTCTCTCTCTGTGACTCAGTAAATGAGATCTGTTGTTGTCGTGCTGCAGCTTCTCAGACACAGAGCTTCATCACAAAGAGCAGAGCTGCGACGCTGCTGACTGCTTCTCTTTAAAGAGATTTCTGTTTAAATAAATCAGAAAAATCTCTGAGAAAACACCGAACACAGATTTCCACGTGCACAGACGCCACCTGGTGGCGGCTCCACAAACTGCCCTGATGAAGTCCAGCCTCAAAGTTCATCAGAAACTTTTACCTTTAAAACTTCAGCTGCATTTTACTGATAAATAAAACGATAAGTAAAACTCTGAATTGATTACCAAGCTTTCACCTCAATCTCATGGTCTTCATCAGTGGCTGGATAAGTATCTATGCAGCTGTCTCTACCTGATAACAGCTGGCAGCGTAATAACCCCTGCCCCCATCTGCTGATGAAGACCATACGGTTGAAAGCTCCAGAGAGAGGTAGTAAGAGGTCTTTGATTAAAGAGATAGACAAGTGAAGATTATCACTTACAACATGTTATAATCAACAGTCCATTAATTCATCTGTTTATTTGTTATTTTATTCATTATTTGTTTTTGATTTTTCTCAATAAGTTTCTAATAATTCAGATTTTAAATGTTTGGTGCAACAACATGAATAAAATCACAGGAGCCGAACTGAATCATTCACGTCGTTTATTTCTCACACAAAGAGCCGAGTCGTCAGATCTGACGTCACAGACGCAGGAACCTCCCGTTCTTTAAACGCCTCACACAACTTCCACTCCACAGTGACGTCAGACCGGCGCCGTGGCCCCTGACCGGAGTCACAGAGAGGCCCCACGACCAGCGTGAACACCCCCCCCCCCAACAGCCTCCCCCCCCTCACTACATTAAATACAACAGCTCCATAAATTAACTCCTTAAGAAAATAAATATCAATGGTTTTCACTGTAATCGGCCTCGTTTCAAACACGTCAGAACATCAAGACGATGAACCGAGCAAATATTAATAATAATAATTCATTAATATTAATAATAACATGTGTAATAATTATTATAATTCCCCGAATCACCATCTAAAGCCCTCGGCTGCCAAAGGTAATCATTGAAAGACATAATTGCATGTTACTGTGCGTGATTGTGAGTGTACGTTTGTTTTCTACTTCTCGGCGTTAACCCCGCCCTCGCTGTCGTCCACAGATCTCCTGGCGAACAGGTGGGTGGGGTCCCGGCCCCTGAAGCCGGGCTGGATGTTGAACACGGGCATGTTCCTCCAGCTGGACGGGTTGTTGTAGGAGGCGGAGCCAGAACCGGCGGCGCAGGGTTTGTTCTGGACCAGCTGCAGGAACGTCTCCATGTCGGGGCCCAGCCGGGCGATGAGACCGGCCCGCACCGCCGCCACCGTCTGCTCGTCGCAGGCCTGCAGGGTCTGCAGCAGCGTGCTGTAGTATCTGGATCACACACACACACACACACACACACACACACACACACACACACACACAGATATCAGCAGAGCGTAGCATGACACCGACTCCACCTGCTTTTGGTCTCAGGTTCTTCTTTCTCAACTTAAGATAGTTCCCCATCAATGTGGCGTTGTTCCTATGGCAACGCCGCACTAAGATAAGGTGATGTCATCTTCTACAGTAGCTGTAGAACCCAAATCAGGGGCTGCAGCCTTCAGAGGTCGCGGGCCCCTGAAGGCTGAACCCAAATGATCTACAGAGAGTTTCATATTTGTCCTCGATCGCTGTCGTCAGCCATATTCTCTTTTCGAAAAGGGATTCGTCACCGGTGCGCAGGGAATCTTGGGATATGTCGGCCCACAAAGGATCCACCCGATGGATCCTTCGATGCCCGGGAACCTAAGGTTGCATTTGAAGGAACCTTCGAAGTGGGACAGCCTTGTTGTGTCGCTGTGACTCACCTTCGAAGGGTGCGACTGTTTAAAAATGGCGGGTTTTTCACTTTTCAGTTTCGCCTCAGCTCGCTGGGAAACTCGGCGGAGGTGATACCCCCCCCCCCCCCACCCCCCCCCCCCAAGAAAAAGAACCAGGTACCAGGTTCTATCCACAACCTTTGCTCCATAAAAAGGACAAAACGTCAGGAACAAAATGAGGAAGTAACACTTTAATTTCGTCCCTTTGTTAGTGATAAATATAATCTTTATTTAATCCGGTCGTCTAACTGAAATGAAGATCTCAGAGATCACTCACGAGTTCCAGCTTTTAGAATCAGACATTCAGGTAATAAAACGCTTCAAAGGAGAGAAAGTAGATCCTTCAAAGCTGCAGCGTGTCTGTTGTTCTCATGACTGACCTCCAGGTGTCAGTGTTGTCACAGCGCTGCTGCCTCGCCACGCTTGTTGTTGTGACTTTGTGAATTCTTACATAAGTTTATTGAAGTGGCTTCAGGAGACTCGTTAAATCTGTTTCAGTCAGAGACACTTGGACTGTGTTTAATCAGACATTAACATCTGTCAGAGCACATCTGGGACATCGTTCCTCTCAGCTGTTGAAGCCTCTGTATATTGTGTCGTGGCTGTGAACGTGTGCGTCCTGAGTCCTCACCTGTTGGGGAAGTGAGTCGGCACCTGCACCACCTCTCCGATGGCGTCAGGGTTGGTGCGGGCCACGGTGCAGATGTCCAGACTGGTGTAACACTCCTCTTGGACCTTTTTTTTTTTTTAAAAGGAGAGAAAAGAGAAAATGAAGAGAGGAGACAGAGGAGTGTCGTCTCCAGTCTGAGTCTCAGTGGGAGGAGTCACTGAATCTCAGGGGGAGGAGTCACTGACCTCAGCGATCATCCTCTGGAAGATGTTGCAGCGGCGGATGGTTTGGAAAATCTTGGCTGTGATTCCCTGGGAGATGCAGTGCAGACTCTTCTTGACGAAAGTTTTCCCCTGCAGGACAACGGACATGTGTCAGACAGACAGACAGACAGACAGACAGGTGGTGGACAGGTGGGCAGGTGGACGGACAGATGGACAGACTGACCTCTGTGTTGAAGGTAGCAGCTGTGTGGAGGAAGAGTTCACAGATCTCATGCATCCCGTCAGTGTCACAGGTCGAGTTCTCCAGACAGGAGAAGAAGCCGCAGCCCACAGCCACAGCTCCGTTCAAACATCTGGCCACATCAGCTGCAGACAGAGACACACACACACTGAAGTCTTTTCCATTCATCCGGAGACAGTCTGACGACGATCGTATCTGTCAAGTCTTTCTACTCTTAAATAATAATAACACTGTTAAATATGTAGAAAAAAGTAAAGATAATGTCAAATATTTAGTAAATGGGCTGAAATATAAAAACTCTGAAACAATTAGTGAAAGAAAATGAATCTGAAACCGTTTCTTTAAACTTGTTTCATGACGGATTCAAGCTTTTAAAGACTTTCTTTCTTTCCTGTGTTTTCTGACAGTTAGCTGAATATATTTGTTAACTGCAGGCAGAAAATGGAAATATACATCTAAAGTAAAAGTACCTGAAACTGTGAACTCAGTACTTTACATTCCACCACTGATGCAAACACTGCAGGATGATTTGGAAAATGATCTGAATTAAAGTTTAAAATGATCTAAAACATAAAGAAACTCTGACCTGGTTCATAACATGTAAATAATGTAAATAAATTAGAAGTGAATCTCAGTCCAGTCAACATTACTGATTTCCTTGGCAGCCATTGTTCTCCATTCATTCCACTACTTTGCTGTTGTGTGCCGGGACACAACAATGTGCACAAACAGAAATAAGGAAAGAAACAAAAGCTTTGAAAATGTAAATAATGTGTAAGTAGCAGTGACTGGACCAGAGCATGAAAAACACCATGTGGTCCTTTAGAAGTAAAAACAGGAGAGAAGTTCAGCCCAGAGTGAGAGCAGGCTGCAAGCTGCAAACCTCCAACCCAGAAGAAGAAACCCAGTTCTCCAGAGACAGGACTCACTCGGGCTGTTGGCGGAGAACCGAGCCCGGCGGGGAGCAGCCTCCTCCGGCAGCAGCTCGAAGCAGGCGGCGGAGCAGAGGATGAGGGGCAGGAGCAGAGCGGAGCCGGGCAGCATGCTGTCTCACGGTGAGGAGGATGAGGATGAGGATGATGAAGAAGTTGTAGTCAGGGTTTCCTTCTGTCTTCCTCCTGATCCTGTCTGTCCCGCCGCAGTCTCCACAGCTGGTATTTATATGAGGCCCGGTTGGGACTGACCAATCAGAGCGCGCCGTTTCCCGCGGGGGCGCAGTTAATGGTTTATTCATGGTTGTAATTAACCCACAGCGCTAATTGGATATTTCCACACGAGACACGACGGAACTTCCCAGCAGCAGTGAACTCACCGGATAAATTTAGACTTTGTCTTTTCATTAGTTTCTTTAAATCTCTCCATAATAACATAAACTAATAGTAATATATAGTGACATAATAAAAATGAGAACACGTGTTTATTACAGGAAGAATCAACAGAACCAATAAAACAATCATATAAAACAGGCTTCATCCATAAAGTGACTTTTACAGTGTTTTCTAACAAAATAACCTGCAGTCTGATTGGAACCAGGTCATTTAAATGTATTTCTGGGTGTTTTCACACACACACACACACACACACACACACACACACACACACACACACCTGTGAAGCCTGTTATCTGTAAGAATCTCACTTTCTAAAAATAGCGGATCTCAGGAAACGGACGCGTCAGTTTCTAATTCCGGTCACGTCTGTTGTTTCTCGTGTGTTGTGGATCAGTCGAGCAGAAACAGCTGATCGCTGATGGTGAACACAGGAGGGCGGGTCAAAGGTTCCTCTGAGAACCTGCGGCGGAGGAACACAGTCTGTGTGGGACAGACGGAGGTACTTCCTTCTTTTACCAGAGTAAAAGTAAAAATACTCCATTACAAGTAAAAGTCCTGTTGTACTCAAACACAGATATACCCTCAGCTTCATGTAGCTGCAGTATCAGAGTAAAATACTTCCTGTATAAGTATAAAAGTAAAAGTGCATCATGTAGTTGAAGTATAACAGAGTAAAAGTACTTCATGTAGTTTAAGTATAGGAGTAAAAGTACTTCATGTAGTTGAGGTGTAACAGAGTAAAAGTACTTCCTGTAGTTTAAGTATAAAGGTAAAGAAATTAATGCAGTTAAAGTATCACAGTAAAAATATGTTATCTTATTAAAGTATAGGAGTAAAAGTACTTCATATGTCTATCACAGTCAAAGTACTTCAGGTAGTTAAAGTATAAGAATAAAGAACTTATTGCAGTTAAAATATCAAAGTAAAAGTACTTCCTGTAGTTACAGTATGAGAGTAAAAGTACTTCCTGTAGTTAAAGTATTAGAGTAAAAGTAACTCCTGTAGTTACAGTATCACAGTAAAAGTACCTCCTGTAGTTACAGTATCACATTAAAAATACCTCCTGTATTTAAAGTATAAGAGTAAAAGTACCTCCTGTAGTAAAAGTATCACAGTAAAAGTACTTCCTGTTTTTAAAGTATTAGAGTAAAAGTACCTCCTGTAGTTAAAGTATCACAGTAAAAGTACTTCTTGTTTTTAAAGTATTAGAGTAAAAGTACCTCCTGTAGTTAAAGTATCACAGTAAAAGTACTTCCTGTTTTTGAAGTATTAGAGTAAAAGTACTTCCTGTAGTTACAGTATGACAGTAAAAGTAGTTCAACCTAGGGGTCGGGCCCCTCCACAGGGTCGTCAGAGGTCGTCAGATGATTCACGAGAGGAAAGGAAAGTTCGACTTCACAAATCTGTTTTCAGTTTTTGGACTTTCCTCAAATATTTGATTTTATTATGAACATTTTGTATAAACGTTTCCATTTGTGCCTGAAACAGATTTTTAAATGAAGCCATGTGACGTTCAGGGACGTGGAGCTGCCAAACATGTCGGGATCCTCTGGTTTAATCTGAGTGAGTGTATCAAATGTTTTTTAATGAAAAATCTGTAACTGCAGCTGAAAGTTAAAAGTCAAATATTTCCCTCTGAGACGTGGTGAAGTATGAAGATTGATGTAATGAATAAATCTGACTCATTCCTCTGTCGGATGTTCCTGCAGACTGTTTCGTGAGATTTGTGAATGGCGTCCGGATTATTCAGCGGTTTGTGAGTCTGATCCCTCGATCCTGTTAATCCCTCCTGGGCCCTGGTCGTCATAACAACTGAACTGCAGCACCATTTCAGGATTTTTTGTTTTTCAGAGCTTCTTTAAAGTTGATCTGGAGTTTCAGTTTTTCAACTCAAACCTTCAAAAACACGGCAGTTCATTCTCTCTGAACTGGGTCGAGGCAAACAAACTGTTCAAGTTTTCCACAGTCAGACAAACTAAATAAATAAATAAAATGTTTTAAACAGATATACATTAAAACAACAAAATAATGCAGGAGCACAGAGATGACAGCGAGCCACACAAATCTATAGTCAAAGGCATAAAACAATATTAAAATATTGGTACTTCAAAATAAATCCCTTTATTTATAGCAGTTACACAAACACTGTGTTTATTTATATGTTACCATTAACGACTGTAACTCCTCCCCTAAGTTGAGGCTGTTGTATGAACTTGATGGATGACAATATATTAAAACACAGTTGTAATAAATAAATGCTACACATTAATAAACAATTAATGTCCTTTGTGTTTGTTTATAACACCATTAGAAGCCACTTATTAAATATGTATATACTGCTAATACATATGAAGCTATTAGGCGGATTTAAAGTGAAGTCTTACCTAAATATTTATGACAAAAAGATTTTTAAAAAATAACAAAATTACAAATAAATTTACCTAGACAAATAAATAAAAGGAAAAGGCTGAACGAAGCAACAATCTGCATTTCCACATTATTATATCTCATTATAAACATTAATATATATATATTTTTAAATAAATTTTACAACAGGTTTAGATATTTGGACATTTTAACTATGAATTGAAGTGTCAATAATTATAGAAACACTTTCCCATGTGTCAAATTGTTTCTTTAAGAAAATTAAATTTGAGTAATTTCAAATTAAGTTATTTTGATTTTGTGTGTCCAGACTATCAAAGCAGAATAACTGATTTAAATGTCCAGGAGCTGTGAGGTACAGATCCCTGTTGTTGCTGCAGATGTGGAAAAATGTGAGTGTCTTATCTCTGCGTCAGTCACCAGTAAACTGTGAGAGAGTCGTTAGTGAAGACGGCTGCGTTTCCATCATGGCCCGGTTCACCACAGGAACCAGTGAACCTCGCACACCTCCGCTGACTTCATTAGCCCGAGGGTCAACAGGCGCTGATAAACATCTCTCACACTTTGGTTTTCATGACCTCCCCCTCCAGCACACGCTCACCTCTCCGAACCACAGCATGTGGGAAAAATTATCATCTTAGGGAAAATCTCAGGCTTGTTAAAGTGGCAGAGATCCAATTACACCACCAGTCAAAAAAGCATTATTTGTTCTGCGCTTCAATTTCAGATGCACAATAAATGTCAGTGTTCAGTCAGCTGTATTGTTTTAATCTTCAACTAATTCCCTGATTCATTTGAAAGCATCATACAAACAGTGAAACTGAACACAGATCACAATTCAGTCCAAGAAACCACGAGCGAGGGCATGTCATTATCAGTGTAGAGATGCTATTCTGAGAATGGGTTTCAGCAAAATACCACAAAAAAGTTGAAATATGCAAACCACCTCCATGCTGAAGTGTACAATACAAACAGACTAACCAATAAGCAGTCAGCCTGAGGGCACATCTACAGATTAGTCAGTCAGTCACTGACCAAACCAAAACTAGACTAAAATATAACTTGCTTCTAGAAAAACCCACGTGTGGTTTTAGTGGGAAAAAAATGCAGAAAAATACCTTTTTGATGGTCAGTTAAACTGTCAACAACACAGCTGGAAACAGACCACAATCCTGTCAAACGTTCTGTTCTCACAGGGACGTGTTCAGTTCACAATGATGATTTATGATCAAAATTCACCATCATTTTGGAAATAACTGATCAGACATCTCGTTTAAGTTGATAACCGGTGATTTTGCAGAAATGACTGTTTGAAGAAACTTTTAGCTCCATTAGTTTCTGACTGGCTTTTCAGTGTTTGAACATCTTATCATCAAACACCAGGTGTTGATTAGATGGTGATTTTATAGTTAAAACGAGGTCGGCCAGACTTTGGCCCAAATATACTCACACAATGTTTTACTGAAAATAGAAAAAAATCACTGGCACCAACACAAAAAGTAAATCAGAACACAAAACAAATTAACATATATTACTTTCAACCAATTTTAGATTGACGTCATAGGTATTTTGCTGGATCTGTCGTCAAAGTTAGCCTGACTGGTGTTAGCTAAAATTAGCCCCCCTCGCTTGCGAGCTATAATCACCCTGCCTCGTTTGCTAGCAAGTTTAGCCTGCGTCGCTTGTTAGCTTAAATTAGCCCGCCTCGCTTGCAAATGAAAATTAACCTGCCTCGTTTGCTAGCTAAAATTAGCACGCCTCGCTTGTTAGCTAGTAGCCCCCTTTGTTTGTTAGCCAAAATTAACCCACCCCAAATGTTAGCTTAAATTAGCCCTCCTCGCTTGTTAGCTAGTAGCCCACCTAACATGTTAGCTTAATTTAGCCCGCCTCACTTGTTAGCTAAAATTAGCCAAAATTAGCCCACCTCGCTTGTTAGCTAAAATTAGCCTGCCTTAGCAAATATTAGCTACAGGCTATCTGTGATTTGGATCAGTTCAATTCAATGCATTTGACGGCTAAACACATAATATCTGACCAAAGCTAAAACAAATACTGTAGGTCCCAGTTAAAAAAAAGTCAACATCTTCACCAGTTGATGATCCACGTAGAAAGCAAAGGAAATAAGGAAACAACACTGTTCATTACACTATAGAGTTAATTAGTCATTTTATTCAGAGTGTGCAGGAAAAATATAAGATCAGACTTATTTATCAGTTATTTTGTTCTAACAGAACCCTGTTTGGCTGCTTAGCTTAAATACATGTTCATACACCGATCAGCCACAACATGAACCGGTTTTAATGTTGTGGCTGGTTGGTGTATATGTTGTTTAATAATAATGTCTTGTTCTGTCCTCTGACTTTCATTCCTTCTCTTTCATATGGCTTCACTTCCTCTTTCTGAAGAACCCTGTTCCTGCTGTTTTTCATTTTAAAACTCAAGGTCCCAACCGGACTCTTCATCAGGAGGAGAGTCATCACTGTCCTCTGGGAAATAGTCAAAGTTGCTGTTGTCCAGAGGCCCGTCCACCTGATAGAGAAACACAGGGTATTACTCATGCTTTCATCTGTATGTTTAGTACCTCAGACACACTGAAAGATACTCACTGTGGGTGTGAACGGAGAGTCGATGGTTCCCTGGCGGAGGCCGTCCCAGTTGAAGCCCTCAAACCACCTGAAGGACAAGGACGTGCTGCCATGACTACAGTTTCATCTCCCACAGAAAGCAAGCACTCAGAGTGAGAGTGAAATGACATGATAAGCATCTTTACTGCCTCACTTGTGTTTCTGGATGTCCTTCACGCCGTTTTTCTGATTCCCCAGCCTCTCTGACGGATTGTCCCTGGGAGCACCCACACAAACAGATGAGAAATTAACCATGAAACCCCGCCACGTGTTTTATCTGTACGGTTAAAGGAGCAGTGACAACCTGCAGAGCCGTTTGATGAGGTTGGCGGCGCTCTTGGTGATCTTTTTAGGAAACTCGATCATGTCGATGCCTCTCAGGATGATGTTGTAGGTCTTCATGGGATCAGAGCCGGAAAATGGAGGACTGGAGGCAGAGAGCGGAGACCAAGAACCTTAACAGGCTTATTTAATCAACCAGGACAAGAGCTAATTTAGTTCCTAACTTCAGACTTCATAAAATAGTGAATACAGTGTCAGATTTCCAGGTTACCAAGGATGAAATATTCAGTCATTCAAACGACGCATTAATTTCCACAGAGCTGTTCTGCCACAGTTGGATAACATCACATCATCATCACATCCTGTCGGCAGAGCACACGCCACAAGTGATGAGTGTTTCTGAGGTGACGATGGAAACTGACCATGGAAAACACAGGAATGTGGAAAAAGATGCAGCAGCTGATTTTTTATTGTATTTGAGTTCCTGAATTATAGATCTCCTCTCTAACAGAGAAGAAACAGATCAATGAAGAGAAAAGATTTTGGACCAGGGGCAAACAGCCAGCAGCAGCAGCAGCAGCGAGCTCTGTCCAAAGGACAGACGGTATTTTCTGTGTGTGTTAGAGATCTGTGCACGGTGTGTGGAAGATACACAACAGATGCAGATCTTTGGCAAATGCAGATGTTGTGTTCATTGTTGTCGGCTGACATGTACACCACCCAGAGTCGCCACCGGGTTGTTCTCTTGTTTTGAGCGACTGTGCTGGAAAATGAATATTCTTTCCCGGGACACGAATTGTCCCAGCTCTTGTGACGATGCACGTTTAATTTAGAATTTAAATTTCCTTCCACTGCTGTTCTGTTTTCCTCCTGGTTATGTCCCACGCTGTGTCTGTAATCGTATGAAAACAGGTTCAACCAGAACGGTGGCATTGATACCGTTTGGTCATACTGAGTCCCTGGTTCGTCTCCCTGTCCTGCACGTCTCTAAATAACTTCAGTTTATTTTGTTTCAGTGGTAAAATGGGGACAGACGGACGAGGAGGACGTTGCAACAATATCAGGTGAAGAATCGTTAAAAGGTGGCAACCCCTAACGCCATCGTGGAGGCGTTCCTGCAGTGCATCTTGGGATTAGTTAAACCCTGAATTTTGAGGGGAACAAAGTAGATTCCTCTCTGGTTTTAGAGGGACGAGATGTCTGGAGGAACAGAAGTGTTACTGTCAAGGACCGAAGCAGAATGGGAAACAAAATGTCGGGTCTGGACGCTGAAGTAAAAGGTGTAGACTCTGCTGCTGTACCTGCCACTGAGCAGCTCAAAGACCAGTATCCCCAAAGACCAGCAGTCCGCTGAGCTGTCGTGGCCTTTGTTCAGGATGATCTCAGGGGCCACGTACTCAGGAGTCCCACAAAACGTCCACGTCTTCTTACCCAGACCCACCTTCTTAGCGAAGCCAAAGTCCACCTGTGGGACAGAAACAAACACTGAACGCTCCGTCTGTGAAGTTGTTGACCCGCGTTATTGTGACATATGAGGAAACGGTGTGCGCACCAGCTTGGCGTATCCCCTGTGGTCCAGGATGATGTTCTCAGGTTTGAGGTCTCTGTAGATGATTCCTCTGGTGTGCAGGAAAGCCAGCGCCTCGACGACACAGCCCGTGTAAAACCGAGTGGTGCCGTCATCAAACGAACCCCTGGAACAGAGGCAGAGGATGAGGATGTCACGGTCCGTCATGGATGAACATACAAACAGGAAACTGAATGTGTACAGATGCCCGACAACACCTGTCTCTCAGCAGCGTCCACAGTTCTCCTCCCAGACAGGCCTCCAGCAGCATGTAGAGGTATTTAGAGTCTCTGAAGGTCTGGTACAACCTGCAGAGAGAAGAAGAGTGTGTGTGTGTGTGTGTAAAGGTGAGATCTACGTCTCTGATGTGCCCATTGACGTAAATCTTTAAAAACGCCTCATAAAAATAATTTGGTTTCATTTTTAGCTCTGTAGCTTTTATCAAACAAACAGGAGGAAACCGGGGGTTTGTTGGGATTAATCCACATTTGGTGGAACCTGGCTACAGGTGGCAATGCTAAATGCTAAACTGTAGCGTAGCAGTAGCATGATGCATGAAGAGGACAGCATTAAAATGGGGTTTTATGTATAATGTGGATGCTGGGTTCAGACTGACCTCAGGCGTCCATGTTGGAAGTTTATATGTATTCACATGTTCAGAAAAAGCTTAATTCTAACCGCTTGTAATTGACAGTAGTGATCATGTTGGTGTGAATGGTCTTTACTTGTTGAAACATGCTCATTACAAAGATCTGGACTCATTAACTCTGGATCTGTTGCATCTCTTTAGTCTCCTGCTGAGCACAGAGTGAGCACAGACTTTCCAGGGAGGTAATTAAAGAAAACGTCGTTCCACTAATTAGATCCTCTTAGTTGTGAAGGATGTTGTCGTTTACTTTTAATTACACCTGGATAAAACCTGCAACTGAAAAGTGCAGCGCGACCTGATGATGAAGGGACTGTGAGCCTCCATCATGATGCGGCGCTCTGACAGGATGTGGCCCTGCTGGCTCGTGTCCAGGATGTGACGCTTCTTCAACACTTTGAGGGCGAACGACCGATCGAGGTCGTCCTTTAACTGCACCTGAAAACACACAAACACACTCAGTCAGTGCAGACACACAAGAATAACATACATGTACAAACTGACAGCAGCTACAGACCAACATACACCCACCAGCTCCACGCGGCTGAAGCCTCCCATCCCCAGGGTGCAGATGATATTGAAATCGCTGAGTGAGACGCTGGAGAAGAAGTCGGCCTCCGCCTGCAGCCTGCAGAGAGAGGAAGGAACAAAGAGGGTGAGTAATAATTCTCACTGAGAGTTATCAATCAATCTGTTCCGCTTCAGAGCCGGACGTGTCCAGGTTGGACAAAGAGTCTCTGTGTTCCTTCATGCAGGACGGGACACCACAGGGTCAGAGGAAGATTATCGACCTGAACAAGATGGAGGAATTGCATCATTTTGAAGAGACAGCAACTACTCCAGGTGCACGACACCTCCTCCGTCACATGTGAAGACGTCAAGGAGAAGAAAAGTGCAGAAGTAAGTGGCGGTAACACAGTGTGTGAGTGGAGGTATGTGGCCTCCAGGCTCAGAGTGTGACTGATGTGAAATACCAAACAGACAATTAAACTCCCTGTGAGACTCGGGGTGATTTCAGGACCAATAATGACTGTGTGGATGTACAGGACTGTGGCTGTTTATCTCCTCTGAGCGCGCCGAGACGAACCAGGAACTAAAACAACAGAAGAGGAAGAAAGAAAAAGGATGTTTTCATGTTTCACTCCTTCAGATTGTACACATGTAATATTTTTAATGAATACACATGAATAATGTTAGAGCTGCTGCTTCTACAAATCACTATAATTAATATTATCGTCCAGGGGCCGGTTGCAGAAAACACCTTAAGTTTTCTACTTAAGGATGAAACTTCAGCTGAGGGAGTTACTCAAGGGTGAGTTAAGAGAAAACGTTGAGGCTTTTGCAGCAGTTAAAGAGATTTTACAGCACTACTGTTTCCATGGAGACTGTAGATCCGCAGCCATTAGTGCTTGAGATACCTGTTGACAAAAAAGAGGTGCGCCGCTGTCTAAACCTTGTGTGATTTTGGCGGGAACTTCATCACGCCTCGACTACACCTGACCGGAAAGATCATGTGACATAAAACCACAGAGCTCATTAACCTGCTGAGAGTCCAGAGATCCACGTTAAGGGTGTTTAGTGCAGCTGTTTTTAATTTTAAGGAAAGGAGGGAGAGCGGACGCATCATTAGCACAGTTCAACAGTATTATCAGATACATAAATCAATTTATTGGACAAGGTCAGTCAGCTGATGAATGAGCCACAGAGCATGACAGAAAAAGCAGCTACGAGCGCAGACGCTGTTTCAGACTGAACTCACTTCGCTTTGACCTCGTCGCTGTCGTACTGCTTGTTGTTGACGTCGTCCAGTCCTCCAATCAGCTGCTTGAAAGACCTGAGACACAAAACAAACGAGCCGCTGAACCAACCGGCTACACAAAGGTTCCTTTAAAGGGCGAGCGCGCCGCAGACGCCACCGCCGTATAAAAACGTTTATTTCTGCTGAACAAAGAGAAGCATTCACTCTCTGTCGATGACCAGACATGTGACGTCTCCCACGGCGGTGACACTGGCGGTTCGAACGTCCTCCCTGCAACACAGAGAACGAGAAGTATAGACTCTGTTTGTTGGAGCGTCATGTTTACTGATACGATACAAACGTAAAGTATATGAAACACATTATCTTAAATAAGATCTTGTTGTCGTCAGTTTGTTGGTAGATTTCCCAGCAGCCATTGTTTTCCTCTCACAGTAACCTTGTTTACAGGTGATTTATACATGTAGGTATGTATCTTTAACTTTTATAAATTCACACAGGAAACGTTTTTGGTTGCTGAGACTTTAAATGTTCCTGTTTGCCCTCGTTAACGTGACTTTGGCAGCAGCGGCCTCCAACCTTTTCCAACTCATGGCCACTTGAAAACCTCCAAAATGTCTGCGGCCAATTGTGAAAAAAGAGGAACTGAGTTTTCTGTTTTGTTTGACGGGGGACAAATCACTTGTCGGTTCATCATCTCACCTCTTTTCTTTAATTCTTCCTCTCTCCAGTTTTTTTTATCATAGATTGAATCTGTTCTGCACAATCAGACTGAGATAACAAACAGTCTATGATGTGGTGCAGCAGCAGTATAAAAGTTCCTATCACTGGCTTTTTCTAATGCAAGAATAAGAGTTTTTAAACATTTTTAAAGATCATTTCATTTAAAAACCTTTATATTTTTCTTTATTTTACTACATATTGTACCGTTTGTCGGCCCACAGGTTGGGAACCACGGCCGACGGTGATGCACGTCAAAATCTATGCACATCACTTCTGTGTATAAAATCTGATCTGATCTTGCTACTAAAGCTAAATTTCTCATTAAAACTATTAATTTTAAAGAAGACAAGCAGCAAATCCAAACTTTTACGATGGCGGAAGCTAAAAAACGTTGGTGAAAACTGAAGTTTAAACGCGTGGACCAATCGATCGATGGGAGGACGTCAGGACGAATCGACACAGAATAAAAAAGCTGAACATACATGAATAACACGGGGTGAAAATGTGCTGTTGTTTCTGTCTGAACACGTCATTCAGAGGCGTCATGAGATCATGGCTCTGAGATAACAGACATGACGCATACAGCCACTAGAGGCCGCTGTCAGGTGAACTAATGAATCTAACACTGTGTTAAAGTGTGAGCGACTCAGTGAATAATCTGTGCTTCACCCTTTCAGCGCCTGCTCTCCGAACCAGTCTCCTTTAGAGAGCGTCTTCTCGGTCACCTGCTCGTCGCCGGCTGCGTTCTGCTGAGAGACTCTCACCTGCGGAGATCACAGATCACAACCTTCAGCACTCCCGCCTAAAAATAAGAGCGGCTCACAGCTCAGTCAACACTGAATACATCGTCATCAAGGAGGAAGAAAAGCTTTGGCAGAAACAGCTAGAGACACAGTGAGTGTGAACTCTTCCTCTCGTCCTCCAGAGCCAACAGTGACTTTCTCTCTCTCAGTTTTCACTTGGTCACATGTTGCGGTTCTGAGCTCAGACAGTCCTGAGACTTCTCCCTGTCGTTGCCTTTAAATTGGCCCTGACAACACACACAAACATTATCACATTATCCTCTTCCACAGTGTCCATTTGGACTTGTTTATCTGCTGGATTTGATTTTCCAGCCGCTCATGAAATCTCACCAGTGCAGCCGAGAAGATTCACAGCATCTGTACATGCAAGATTACAGTTAGAGATCGACCCCTGATTCATACCAGGGCAACTCTGATGAATAAAAATAATGATAAATAAATAAAACAAAGCTGCTCAGTCTGTCACTGTGATGGATTATCTCTCTTGAGAAAAAGTTAAGACCCTGTAAATTGATTTTTGCCATGAACTGAAATGAACTGAGCTCGTTTCTTCAGTAAAAACTGTGACACACAGAATCTGACCCTGGATCTGAGCTGGGAAGCAACTTTAAAACTTTAACAGAAGAAAAGTATTTGATATACGGGTCATTATTTTTCACATATTTATCTCCGGATAGATTTTTTGGGTTAGAGTTTTTCCCCTGCGGCCTGAGAAGCATTTTCCTCATAAACCACCGTTATAAATAAAAGAGGGTTCTGTAAAATATTAATTCAGACGACGATGTTGTTGTAAAGTCAAACTGTGGAGAAAGACGCCGACCGTGAACCACAACGCCTCGGTTCGAGTTCGGCCATCATCACTGTTGTATCTCTCTCTCGTTTGTTTCCTGTCGTCTCTCTTCTGTTGTTGTCTAATAATCTTTTCATTTTGGTGTTCAGCATTTTTTTTTATGGCTTTTCTTAACAAGATATTTTCCAACATTTGCATCAGTTTCTCAAGGAATATAATAATACATTACATAAGCTTATGGTGAAGTCTGTGAGTCTGTGTAATAATGTGGACCTCACAGATCTGTGTGGGCATGTTTAGCCTTGGTGGAGGAATGCGCTCTATTGAGTGTCTTTCTAGTTTTATATTTATTGTTGGGCCTATTTTCAGGTGCATCTCTCCTGAGCTGCACTAAACTCCTGTTTGACTTAATAAATACAATCTGTCTGACTTCTGTATCTTTTGTTGCTGTGCAGGATGATTAATACAGTAATCTAATCTAATCTAATCTCATCTCAATTGATCTAAACTAAACTAAACCAATCTAATCTAATCTAATCTAATCTAATCTAATCTAAACTAAACTAATCTAATCTCATCTCAATTGATCTAAACTAATCTAATCTAATCCAATCCAATCCAATCTAATTTTATCCGATCCCATCTCATCTCATTTAAACTAATCTCATGTCATTTCATCTCTTCTAATATAATCCAATCCAATCTAATCTCATTTTGTCTAATCTAATTTCATTTCATCTCATCTCATATAATCCAATCTAATATAATCTAATATAATATCATCTCATCTAATATCATGTAATCTCATTTTGTCTAATATTGATCCAGGCTGAATAGTGAAACTTCAGAGCTGTTTGGAATAATCGATATGTTTAGTCAAAAGGTTTTATATAAAAAGAAAAGCTCCTGCATCGTTTCCTGTTTTCTGTGGTTGCCATGGTTTCTCTTTTTGAATTTTCAGCAAATTCATGAAAAGCGACAGAGGTCAGCGACTCGGCTGCTGCCGCCGCCTCATTTACATCAGAAAACAATGGAGGTCGGTTTGCAGAGTGGCGTTCAGTAGTTTGTAGGTAACGGGTTAAAACATGCAAAACAAGCGGCGGCCTCTTGGGTCGACTGGACGTTACTTGTTAATCTCATTTCTGGAGACCACCAGCTCTGTAATCACCCTTTTCTTCCTCTTTCCCTCCCTGTTGATTGTTCTCCTCTTTATACCTCCCCAATAAATCTTTCATCCCCCTGTCATCGTTTTTCCTCACCTGTCCTTCACTGATGATGAAGAATGTGTCTCCGGTGGCTCCCTGACGGATAATGTAATCACCGTCAGTGTAATGAGTCTGAGGGAGAGCAGAGAGATCAGCTTGAATCATGTGTGCGAACGACCTCAGACGGCTGAACACAGCGTCTCTAACCGTTTGTATTTGTCAGATGGAGGGACAGATGGCAGAAACAGATACTGTGCAGTATGTCTGCGAGCGAGTGTTTGGAGATCATCACCTCCTCCAAAACATCAGCCAGTTTACTGAGGACGTCCTCGGGTAGCGACTGAAAAGAGGGAACGCTGGGGGGGGGGGGGGGAGTTCAGAGAGAGAGAGAGAGAGAGGCGTGAGTCACTCTCATCTGGTGAGAGCTTTAAAAACAGTGAAGTGGTGAGTGCATGTGAATGAGCTGTACCTGCGGAGGAAGTCTGTGTACTGGGAATGTTTGATGAGACCAGTCCTCATCATGATGGTCTGGAAACCCTGTCGGTCGATCGCCCAGAGCTTGATGTCAGTCAGAGCTGAAAACAGACACAAGAAGGCTCAAAGCAAACACTTAGTGTTTAACATCTTTCAAACCACACGACTCAGCATCTCATTGAGGTTTGGAGGCTGTTTCTTCTTTTGTATTCATGTTCCTTTGAATGTATTTGATACAAAAACCCTCTTTTCCTGAATTGAATTTTCAACCTTATTTCAATGTGTTTTTCATCAGGGTCGAGAGTCTGTAACATCCACTGCAGCCAGCTGTAGCCCGCACTTACATTTCCTTTCTATTGTTTCCTTTTCCCAAACCTCTGGGAGATAAAGCTGGTGTCAATACTGAGCTTATGTCAGTACCAAGCCTCACAACCTGTATGAACACGGTGAAAGCTTCAACGAAAACACACAAACTGAGGGAAAACACAGTTTACATTCTGCGTAGACAAAGGTTCCACATTAAAGTATTGATATTTAAAGTGAGTCAGCCTGTAGAAAAGCTTTCTGGTTCCAGGTGACCTTAACAAGGAGGATTTGTTGCTCGCGTCTGGAGCATATGTTTTCAGAAATGTAATATTGATTAAATTGTCCCTACTTTCATATTTTGTATAATTAACTTTGGTCTGCTGAGGTCAAACAGAGCCATGATCTCATAGGCCACCCATCAGTTGGTCTCTATGAGTAACCTTCAACCTTTATTGTACATGTTGTCGAAATAAGCTCACTGTGCACGAACTAATATAGAAAGAAAGAAAGAAAGTCGTCCACATTTTGAAATTCTTGTTTGTTTGTCATGCTCAGTTTGAAAACCCAGTAGGTGGGTACTCTTCAGTGACTTATAAAAATGGCATGTGTTGGACAACAGAAATGCAGCAAAAGTGAACTGTACACTTGCAAAAACCAGATTAAGAGAAGAATCCATGGTGTACAAAATGGTGTCGTCTGCATAGAAACGTATGTTACCATGTGGAGCGGCAGAGATTATTTCAGTTTTTGTATATATAGTGACTATAAGAGGACCAAGAACAGAACCTAGAGGGACACCTTTGCTGAAAGGATAAAGCTCCAAGGTAATTGATTCCTACTGAGGATGTAAATCTTTACAAACACCTCACAAATAAATAGTTTCATGTTCAAAAGGGCTCAGTAATTTCCTAAAACAGCTGATCACTGTGGTGTTTAAATAGAACAAACATCTTTTGGGGACTATTTTCAGTGTCACCCAGTTCAACAGGGTAAATCTCTTCTTAAAATGTACTTTTATCGTCCTGATTTTACACAATTTTATTGCCTTTTTCTTTTGGTTTTATTGATTATACTGATCGCCCTCTTGCCGTTGACGCTTCCTTTGGTTTATTTGCACTAATTCTAAGACACTCTAGTTGTATTTCTGTTTGCTTGCTTTAATTGTTGCCTTATATGACTTGCATGTTTTATTCTGCCGCCTTGTGTAAAGCAGTTTGTTACGTGGGTTTAGAGAAGTGCTCTATAAATAAAGATTATTTTATTATAACTGTGTAAAATCAAACTTCGAGCTGCCTTTTGAAATAGTGAGGAATGTCCTTACAAAGATAGCAATACAAGCCCACACAAACACAGTGGTGGCTTCTCTCCGGATGGAAACATTTGATTCATGAATATCTTTTCATCACAGTTTTAATGATGTTTTGATGTTCTGATGTTTTTCTTCACTATATCTAAAGATCTTCATCTCACAAAGGAAGTGTGTAAATCCGGTGTGACAGGTGACGCTGTGCTGGTTTTTCTGTGACTGACTTCTATGAGTTTCCATGTTGCTATAGCAACATCAGGCATCACATCTTCCTACATCCCTCATCTTTATTTACATGTAAACCCATTAGGCTACTCCTGGCCCCTCTCTAAACCCTCATTGACCTCCCCCCACACTCCTCCACTGTTTTCATTATCCACGCTAGAGTATGGATCTCTTCATGCTGACGGTGAACTGCTCATTTTACAGAGAGGGTTTCATCAATTTGACACATGGAGATCCGTTTACTCTCCATGCAGAGAGATACTTAGCCTTGAAAACAGTTGCATAATGTCCTCTGTGGCTGTGGAGGAGCTTTCTAAAGTCAAAGAAAATAACCCATATTGATGTTTCCTGTTTAGCGGAAAATTCAGCTTTAAAATCAATTTATAAATCCAAATTTTCATTTGGATTCTTTCACTATGTTTTGTATTAAAGTAATCATCTATTTTCCAGCAAGATGCAAAATCTGAGGATAAAAATTGGCTTTTTATTTCACATTTCACATTCAGCTGCCACAAACCGTGCAGTCTGTCGACACAGGATGTTTTCACACCTGTGATTCTGTTTGAATCAGAAAACTCGTTTCATTTTCCCCATGATTCGGTGTCTTTTCATAGAAAAATATTCAAAATGCATCAGTGAAAGCCCCGTGACTCACTCTGCTCATTCATTAGATGTGTCTGGAGTGGGAGTGAGAAAAATAAAGACAAGGGGAAGGTCCAAATGTCTGCCCAAAGCACTTGTTTTCCAGTCCAGGTCAGATCTTGACGTATTCTCAGACCGACAGCTAGCAACTGTTGAACTGTTCAATCCCAGAATGCAAAGTGCTCCTGGCTACGGGAACCACTCAGCCCAAACTTGCAGAGTATTGCAGTCGGATCAGATTGAGGATGAATCATTTTCACACAACAGAATGAATTTGTCTCATTTAACCTTCACTTGCACCTTCTTTTTTTTCTCCTCCTGCTTCTCACAATAATTCATTTAATATTTTACTTTTAAAAACTTGCAGTACACTAACGTTATGTTCCCGTGTTTGTACCGTACGCTGTCGTCTTGTGTATGAATAGTGTAGTATCCTCCTGTCCTGTTGCCAGTGTTTTTTGGATTTTCTGGTTTTCTTTTCCCGCCTGTTTTGTTCTGTTTTTTTGGATAGCTTTGTAAGTACTTCTTGTTATTAAAATATCTTTTTCCCACTGACCTCTTTTTGTGTTGTCTGCTTCTGGGTTCAGTTTTCCCTCAAACGTGACACGTTTGATAAATTGTTAATGTAAAAATATTAATTAGTGCAGCTTTAATGCTTAAAATAAGAGGTGATTAAAGGGAGCTTCGAACCTGACATCAAACTCTGTTTCGTTAACAGTCTTTCCATCAGTTTCTTCCTCTTTCCCTCCCGTACTCGCCGTTCTCCCGAGCTCTGAGCCAAACGTGATAATTGCTTGTAAAAGTGATGGAGAAGCCGTCTGATTTCTTTAGTGCTTATAAAGATGTTTTTCTCTTCTCGCTTGAATGACATAGAAGGACACAAGGACGCTGATGAGAAGCGGCTGACAGAGAGGAGAGAAGGTGAGCGCAGAGCCACGCTGTAATGAGCTGGCTGGGATTTCTTATAAGCTCACACACAGTCTGCAACCAGAGCGCTGTAAACACATTCCTGTCGAATGTACCAGAAAACACACAGTTAGGGTCTAGGCATCCCTCCAGCACATCAAAGTGACACACACACACACACACACACACACACACACACACACACACAGATAAAATGAGTTAGATGCTGTGTTTAAAGCCAGTCCATCATCTGAAGCTCTTCTTTTCTGGCAGCCAGGAAAATAAAGGGATTTGAAATGCAAAGAGTAAACGGGAAGAGTGTTGAGACAGCAGCAGAGAAGTGACAGAATCAGGATGAAAAGGGACAGAAGTTAAAGTCTCATGTTTTCAGCTCTAAGGATAAAATAAAAAAAAACATATTTTCCAAGTTCTAATCTTGTCCCATGTTTTAATTGTTGATTTATCTTGTTTTATGGTGAATATATATCAAAGATGATGTGTTTTTGTATTAAAATCACTCTTTTCCTGTCAATTATTTTTGATAACTCATCCTAAACTCAGATGCACTGTTATAAATGTATTCGAACAAATTAGTTTAGCTTAGCTTAGCATAAAGACTGGAAACAGCGGCAGCCTGGCTCTGTCCAAAGATAAAATCCACCTCTGAATTTCACTAACATGTTTCTCCTGTTTGTGTCATTCGTAGGTCCTACCTTCGTAAAACCGAAGCTCAAATTCACAGTTTTTCCGAGGTTTATGTTCTGGACTGTTTCTGGTAGGTGATTATTATTTTGTGTGACGTGTTAATGTTCTTGATTGATTGTTTGTGAACGGGGAAACTCATGTACAATACACAGTAACTTTTAGATTTGGCGTTTCAGTGGACAGGACCCCTTCATTTCTTAACAGGGCTTTTATTGTGAAAGATTGCAGACATTAAAGGTTGACAAATCTCATCTAAAGTGTTGAAAATAGCATTGAATATATTGTTGAATTTATTA
The DNA here is from genome assembly GCF_021018895.1 of Seriola aureovittata. Classification (NCBI taxonomy): domain Eukaryota; kingdom Metazoa; phylum Chordata; class Actinopteri; order Carangiformes; family Carangidae; genus Seriola; species Seriola aureovittata. Next base: position 23,879,403 of record NC_079381.1, on the reverse strand, counting down.
AATTAAAGAAGTACAACTGTACGTTACATTGTCCATCTTTGTTTTTGGACCATTTCAGCCATTATAGGAGATCCAGCTTTTAACCAACTACCGATTTTTATTTGAGAAAAAATCTCGTACTCAGGTTTTCAGATCTGTCTGTAACATTTCTGCTGAAACTCAAATACAAAAAAGAAATAAAAACCAGCTGACAAACGGCAGCATGGCTTAGGGTTAAGCAATAAGTGAGTTAAAGCAGCAGCTGAGACTTTTAGACATACGGGAGTTTATTAATCAGAGGAGAAAATTAGACAGAGCAGGCATGATGTTTGTGGTCGACCTTCACCGCCGTTTCCATTTGTCACTGAATGAATAAATGCTGCTGCACCATTAAAACATTTCCACGGCCTGAATTTATTTCGTTTCCAGCAGCATTAATGGATGTGGCGGCCTCCTCGGGGCCTCACTGACAGCCTGCTCTTATTCAGTAATAATAATGTGTTTATGTCGCCTCGGCAGGTGAACAGTCACACCCCTGTGACTGAGCCATTTTCACCACTTCTGAACATCAAATTGCTCGAAAGTAATGGTCTTGTCAGGGTAACAGCTGGGTTCGAGAGCGAAGTGTGTAAAATAAAAAAGTGTGTGTTCATGTGTGTACCTGTTACAGTAGCTGTGCGGGTGCAGTTGTAGAGGATGGCGAGTTCTCCAAACACTTTTCCTGGACCGATGGTGCAGAGTTTCTTCCCTTGTTTCGTCACCTCGACCATCCCCTCTGTGAACACATCAAAAGTTTGTTTGGTGGTGTGGAAGACAATCTCTCTCTTGATTGGTCGACCACTTTGTTCCAGACTGAAATCTCAACAGTGGCTGTGTTAATAGTTAATATTCTTTTTAAAGAAGTCGACAAAACACAGCTGCGAATAGTCTGTGTGTTTCCATTGAGGGATGTTGTATGAATAAAGCTTGGTTTTCTCCTCTCACGATATCAGTCCAATTAAACATGGCGACAGATTTCCAGCATCTGCTACTTGTTGGGACGATTGCATCCACCGCAGAAGCCACTGTATTAAATCGAAGGCGACGAGGGCATCAAACCCCTATAGTCTGCAATGTTTTTGGATGTCATGTGACTTAAATGTGTATTAATTTCACTTTTACAAGATGTTGTTTAGTCACACAGTCTAACAAACCACCTCATACGAGGGTAAAAGTTTTTTCTTAAATTCAATGTGAATTTCAATCGTTTTGTTCGTTCACAACTTCAAATGACGGATTAAGCAGGTTAATGGAAGCTATTGCTATTGTCTTATTCGACTTTTATAGCTGTGTTTAATCAACTAGTGGCTTCATGGCTTCTTCTTATTTGGTTGTGAAACCTTGCGTTTGGTAATTGGGAGTTTTGTGGGTATTTGGTCATAAATCAAAGCATCTAAATAAAATTTTGAGCTGATGATGGCGTTAGATTAAAAGACAGAGGTTTATTTTACAGTTCATCCTCTGGCCATGATGAATGTCTGAACCACAGTTCATGCTAATCCGTCTTTTCCCTGAAAGTCAAAAACATCAACCTGATGGTGGCAGCAGAGGAAACCTCAGGGGATCATGAAAATCGGTAGGGTTCGTCATTAGGCGACCATCAATGCTTGCACAAAATTTAATGGTAATCCGTCCAATGGTTGTTGAGATACCAACAGTACCAGTCAAAGGTTTGGACGCACTTTCTATTGAAGTGAATGGGAAGGTGTGTCCAAACTTTTGACTGGTGCTGTGAGTCTGGACCAAAGTGTTGGACCAACCGATGGTCACAGCCACACACAGACACACTAATACAAACCACAACTGTATTATACATGCACCGACTGGGAGTAGAGAACACCATGAAAAGAAAAATCCATCCTGACGAAACTGCTTCAAGGAAAGTGGTGAATTCAAAAGACGTGATTAGTCTTCTGTTCAGAGCTGCGAGAGACTAAACTGAACAATGTCTGTTCATCAGAGGCGTTTTAAACGGCTCTCATGTCGACAGTCACGAGGGAGCGACTCAACGCAGCAGCAGCCTCTCAGTGCAAGTGTGTGAAAGACTGACTGTCCTTGAGAGTGAAGAACGTGTAGATCTTTGACGAGAGAGCAGCGAAGGTGTCGGGAACATTTGGCTGAACTGAATCGAACACACTGCGAGTTTCTGTGCATTTGTTCATGCAGCATGTGTGCGAGCTGCATTAACACACGAAACACGGACCAGACGGTGATATCACCCCAACCACCGGCTTAATATGTGGCCTCTTCCCGCTATTTTCTCCACTGCAGGCTTTCTCCACATTTTACTTTGTGTCACGTAATGTCTCAGATGGAGCCTCTGTTTACTCTGGCTGGTACAAGCTATTTTGCAATCTCGTGTTGCCTGTGCTCAGACAAATGGGCTGTCTGCCCGTATCAGTCCAATTCGACGTTTCGCCTCGGATTAGTCTTGTCCCATTGAGCGGAACAGGCCTTAGAGTCCAGACGGAAGATAGTTTTACCCGCTATCGTGGAAGTGGGGATCTGTGTGTGCGGCCATTAGGGCTGTTGCTTTTTATTCTATATTTGAACTGTTGTTTGAAAGTGGGGGATAAATTAAATACTACAACTTTAACAACAGTATATGAAGTAGGTAGTTTGTCTTGTGGTCCAGCAGAGAGCGTGGTTTGAATTCACTACCAGCTCCACTCGTTGCTTCCTCAGTAAACTACGTTTATCAATAAAACTGGAGGAGGTTTGATTTCTAGAGTGTAGATTGTAAAATGACCAACAAAGATAAGGCTGTTTGTGGACGTTGTTAAAAAGCATCAACCTCCGAGGCTGAAACATGAAGCATCAACACTGAAGAACCAGCAGCTGCAGTTCCTCTAACGACCACTAGAGTCTGGCTCCAACAGTGAGTCAGTCCCCATAGACTCCCATGTTAAAATGTCCAACTTTACAGCAGAAATAAACATGTTTACAGCCTGGTACAAAAACTGTTTCGGTCTCTAGAGCTGATTTCCTCCTTCATGACACCTGTTTATATAACTCACCTGTTCATATAACTCACCTGTTTAAATTTTATTAAGGACTACAGTTATGGAGGATTGAGGGCGTGGCCTCTTTGAGTGACAGGTGGGGGTGGGCATATGCTTGCCACAAACGGACACGCATCGAAGTCTCAGCTCCACTCACACCCCTGCTCTTTGACCATTTTTGGATTAGCTGGGAGTTAGGGGCGGAGTCAGGCACTGCCAAGATGGCAAAAGTGGAGCGGCTTACTCTGAGCTTCAGAAACCTGTGGTATGACGTCACGACGTATGACAGAGCAAATCTCAGGATTCACTTCCTAGCTTGCAATAGCCAGCCCATTGCTGGCCAGTTGGGACCATGTTAGCACAACACTTGTAGCAACAATAGCTATCTACCAGTAAATAACATTTATGTTCTAGCACAGCCATTAAAGCCACTGTTCAGTCCATGTGCAATAGACCACATCCCATTTATCCTCACTCCTTACCCTCCAGAACGTAGACTGTCGAGCCGTCATCTCCCTCCTGGATCACGCAGCAGCCTTTGGTGATGCTGGTGGGATGCATACAGTCCATGATGGTGAGGATCTGCACAGATTAGACAACGAGTTAGGCGGTTTTTAAAAATCAAACGATTTCCCCTGTTAAAAATCAGCCCAGATATGTTTCTCTACCTGCCCGTGTTCCAGGTGTTTCATGAAGTCGTTGTCCATTAGCGCCCTCTGGATCAGCTCACTGGACCTGCAAACGCACAAACAGGTGAAAAAGATCACTCCTCATCAGTGTGTGTCTGTGTTGGTGTGTCCTATGGTTTCCTGCACTCACTCTTTTGACTTGCAGTAGCTGGTGAGGGTAACGTCAGTGAGCTGGGAGGGGTCCAGCGCCGTGGGCTCCGCTGAGATGGCCTGTCTCTTGGTGCGCTGAGGCTCATCAGTTGTTGCTGTTGTCTGGACCGCCGCTCCTTCTAGACACAACCACAGAGACCTTAGTTAATGTTTGTCAGTCAGGCCGTCCATCCATCCATCCATCCATCCATCCATCCATCCATCCATCCGTTTTCTTCTGCTTATCTGAGGTCGGTTCGCGGTGGCAGCAGGTCAAACTAAGTAGTCCAGACGTCCTTCCCCCAAGCAACATTTTTGTTAGTCTTCCTGGGAAATCTCGAGGTGTTCCCAGACCGGATGAGATATATAATCTCTCCAGTGTGTTCTGGGTCTACCTCGAGTCTTCTTACAGATTGGACGAACCTGGAAGACCTGCAATGGAAGGCGCCCAGGAGGATCCTAACCAGATGCCAGAACCGCCCCAACTGGCGCCTTTCAAAGTGAAGGAGCAGCGGCGCTCCTCCGAGCTCCTCACCCTGTCTCTAAGGCTGAGCTCAGACACCCTGCGGAGGAAACTCATCTCAGCTGCTTGGATCCACGATCTCCTTCTTTCAGCCACGAACCAAAGCTCATGACTGAAGGTGAGGGTCGGAGCAAAGATCAACTGGTAAATTCTTCATCACAGCGGTCTGGTACAGCGCTTGCTTTACTGCCGGCGCTGCACCGTTAAAGATAAATTAAATATCTTTGGGTTTTGTGGATATCTTCAAACAACATGTTACAGCAAGTATAAACTGAACGCCTCGGGATCCCTCAGGAGCAGCTGGGACCTGACCCCGGATAAGAGGAAGAAAATGGATGGATGGATTTTGAGTTCCTCTTCGAGACCTGGGCCACGAGATGGAGGATGGAGGACTCGGCATAGTTGATATTCTACTTCAGTACAACTTCTAACAGATTTGCGATTGATCAAAGAGCATAGACAGAATAGATGTGAGGATGAAACCTGGGACTCTCGGCTCTAATCCAGCTTTGACTGTGATTCCTCAGAGGAAAAAAGATATTTGGTCTTTAGCTGAAAATAGAAATGTAGAGACGTCTTTGATGGTGCTGGACTCATCCTGATCCGAGCTGCTTTGTTCCCCATTATTTAACAGGAGGAACTATGAATCTGTGTGCAGCAGCTCACCCACGTTTCTTCGATCGTACCGAAGAGTAAAGTGAGCCTTTATTCTACATTTGTTTTGACAGCGTCTGAAAGCATCAGGACTAAAGTGTGCGAGTTGTCTTCGCTGTGACACCGAGGCCCGGTGTGTAAATGTATGTTGTGAAAACATTTCGCCCACCCCTCTAAAATCCTGGGCCCCACTTCTGAGGCTTTGTTGCCACCACATCTGGCAGGTGTGGTAATTGCGCTGACACACCTGTGTTTGTCGTGTCTGCAGAGTTGGCTGCGTGCTGCGAGGCGCTGCGGTGCCGGTCCAGCTCTATCTGCAGCTGTCTGATCAGATCATCCTTGGTGTCCAGCTCCAGCTCCAGCTCGTCGATGAGAGCGTCCCTCTGTCGCAGCTCCTCGATCTTCAGCTGCAGGGCCAGCTGAAGGTCCCGCAGGGTTCCCGCACTTTTGGACACCGCCATGTGCACGAGCATCGACGGGCGCGCCGGACAGAAGACACAGGAAGGAGACGGCGAAGTTGTTACAGCTGGAAAGTTGTAGTGGAGGGTTTTTTCCTGCAGAAAAAGTAGTCCCTGCAGAGAAGACAGAGAATTGGTGAAGACGTGTCCACATACAGCTGACTGTCAGTGAAGCACAGGAGGAAAGAAGAGAAGGAGACGAGGCTTTGAACGTCTCTTTCAGCTCCTTTTCTTTTCATTCTTCCCTCGACCATTTCTGTCTCTTCTCGTGTGAGGAGGTCAACGCTGTGAGAAAACACACGGTCGGCCTTTCTCTCCACCTGTGAATGTAACCGCTCAGAACACTGTGCGAACTCAAACCTTTACAGTGTGAAAGACGTGTGGAAGTTCAGCCCGTAAACCCTGAACTTACACTGCAAATCATTTTAAACACATTCACATATTTATATTTGTGACAATTTATTCAGCTCTTGCGTCTTTTTTCCTCTAATGCCTCATTCTTTTATCTTATTTTACTCTTTTTAAATAATAATAATATATGTATGTGTCTTTTCATGGTGTCGTTTATTTCTTCTATATCTTTTCTTGGAGCCCTTTATGTCTTTAAAGCTCTTTGTATTGGCCTTATTGAAAGGTGCTGCCTTCGTCTGTGAAGGTGATTCATTCTTCCAGGGCTTAAGTCTAATATATATTAATAATGAAAAATATCAACTTGAATGGGAAAGTGGTGTCAGACTCTTGGAGCTCATTGTAGCTTCTTTCCCAGAGGGGATGTTTCATGAAGTATTTCATAATGTTAAAATAAATGATACCACAATTAATCTCAGTGCAGTATGAAGATTATTTCCCTGTTTCCCCCTGAACTTATTAAAGTGCTCAGTAATGTAAGAAACACAGTGATCTGCTCACAGATCTTATTTACACAAAGGTGTTTCCTCTTTATTCCCAGGGCTTGTACATTTACTCAAGTACTGCTGAGGTACTTGTACTTTACTTGTGTATTTCCTTTTCATTAACTTTCTGCTTCATTTCAGAGGAAAATACTGCGCTTTTTTATTGCACTCGGGATTTAACTCACTCAGATTCTTACTCACAAAACAGATAAATCGTCTTTAAAATTTCACGTTTTGTTGTAGTTGATCAATCAATTAGCTATTTTGATAATCATTTAATTAGTTTTAGCTTCTCAAATGTGAGGATTTGCTTCTTTCCCCTGAAAAGATTTGAATAATTTTAATTTATTTTTAACCCTTTCAGTTTCAGATCCTTTTTTACAACTGGTTGGAAAAAAAACAAACGACGTGTATGTGTCACTATTCTCTGAAATTTAAGATGAATGAAACAATATATAATAATTAATAGAGACATAATCATAAGACTAGTTCATTAGAAAAATCATTAGTTTCAGACATAAAAAACAAAAACCAAACCCCAACCAGCTACAACAGTAAAATGCTGCACACATTAATGCATGAGTCATAATAACTTAATGATATAATAGAATAATAGTCAGTCTCTGCGTTGACTAATTCTACTTTTAATACTTAATAAGTATATTTTTCAGATTGAACATGTTTTTAATGGACGGTGTTAACGCAGGACTTGTAACTGAATATTTTACAGTGTGGTTTTATTCCTGATCTGAACTCTTGCTCCAAACATCCTGTTCTAAATGATCCAGTAAATATTTTATTGATCCTCTGATTACAGTCAATAATCACAGTGTAGTTTGGGGGCTGTCAGCCACAGATTGATCATGTACTCACTTGCTCAGTCACACGGACAGACCGATAAAACGCTGCTGGACCAAGAGGAGTCCGGTGGGAGGAGAGAGCCCGCTCCCCGTCGCTCTGGTCTGAGGATCGATCAGATTCTCCAGTTCTGTCCGAGCGGTGAAATAAATAAACTAATCGATTATTAGAACAATGCAGAAATTAACACGTGCAGACGACGTCATTGTCCTTATTAAAACAAACAGCGATTAATCAGAGTCAGAGAGAGACGGAGCTTCAGAGGATGGAGGCACAGCTGAGTTTGACAGCACTACTACAAAATAAAAGTCACTCCACACTTTTATGTTGAAAGTCTGGAAGCTGTTTCTGAAAAGTATTCCGATGTACAATCTTTGTTTTTGATTAGATGCAGAATTCACATAATGCAACTAAATCAATGAACAACACGGACAATAAAATTAAAAATATGATACAAGTGGAATAAATAATAATTATTGGAAAACGGTTTAATAACTGTGGACACATTATAATGTTGTATTCAGAAGATTAAATATCGTAATCTTTTGGGGCCTTGGGTGCTCAAAGGAGCCTTTCTGCATAATGAGCAGCCTATTTTTACTTTTAATGCTTTAAATACTCTACATCTCTGTACTTATAGGAGTTTAAATGCGAGACTTTTACACGTAAAGGAGGGTTTTTACATGGTGACATTGGTGATTTTAGTTAAGTAAAGGATCTGAATACTTTTCCCACCACTGTATATAATACTGTCCTAATCATATTGTATGTTATTTTATGTTTATTGGGGTATTTTCTCCTCTGATTCTCTTCTCGTTTGCTGGTGCATTACAGTTGTATTACTGCGTTCCGCCGCTGGGTGGCGGCAGCGCGTCATCACGTCTCTGTTCCACCGCGCACCGGAAGTAAAACTCTGACTTCCGGTCCGGTCCCGTCTGAGCAACAACCACGATGGCGGCGTCTGGCGGAGAAACAAACCACGGAACAGGCAAACTGGAGTTGTATCCTTTAATACGAGCTGCGGATATTAATCTCTGAGTCTCATTTATGTCGCAGCGTTTAATTTACATTTTCTGTTTCGACTTTAATTCATGAAACATCAACAGTAACTTAAACAGTTCAACCGGCAGCGTAAGTTACCTGCGTGTTACCTGAGTTACGCTGTGGACCAAAACTACACACCTGTTTTTTCAGCCTCTTTTTAATGACATTTTGGAAAGTGAAATATGCAGAATCATCTGTTAGCATGTTAGCTTGTTCAGACACCTGCCGCTGCGTCATGTGATACTGAAGAAAACTTTAAAATATGACGATTTTCAGGCAAGTGCTGCAGATTTAAAGAGTTTACTGATATCCTCTAAAAGTGTACACTCACTGAGCACTTGATTAGGAACACCTGTACACCTGCTTGTAATGCAGTTATGTAATCAGTGCATAAATCCTGCAGGTACAGGTGAGCAGCTTTAGTTAATGTTCACATCAAACATCAGAATGAGGAAAAAATGTGACTTTTACTGACACATGAATGTTGTTTTTTTCCTGAAGATCGTGTCTGAAGCTGCAACGATTGGCCAATTAATTGATTAGCCTATAAAAAGAAAATTGTTTGGCACTTATTTTGATAATCGATTAATTGTTTTAAGAATAAATGACAAAAGTCTCCATGTAAATATCTCATATGAATGTGTTTAAGTCTTTTATGATGGTGAACCGAAGATCTTTGAGTTTTAGCCTGATGGTCGAACAAAAGCAATTTTGTTTTAGTTTTTTTTCTCCATTTCCTGACAATAACCGTCAGTTGCAGCCCCACTTTGAACCAAACCTCGATGATCTCCAGAAATCCTCCTTGACCCCCCTGCAGCTCTTTGGACGTCCCCTTCCCGTCGTCTCGCGAGGCCGCCATCGCTCTGAACTCTCTGTCCCCAGACCGAGAGCCGAGGAAAGGCGGCATCAGCAAACAGCTCACAATGTCCGGCAGCACGTTGTCTGTGTAAGAAACACTGTCCCTGCTCCTCAGCTGTATCTGGCCGTCAGTGTTGGTGTCTTTCTATTGAACCTCTGTCTCACTGTGTTTCAGGAGGTGGAGCGCAGACGAAGCTCGAATCCTCCGGGTGTCTGTCAACTCGTTTCTGGATCATCTGTCCCTCGTCATGGAGACCATGCAGATGTTTGGGCCGCCTGTCTCCCAGTGAAGCATCACGGATGATTCAGGACTCTGATTCTTTGATGTCGACATCCTCCACTGGACGTTTCAATCCGTGGACACGACTCAGGTGCGACTCTGGAGCAGGTTGAAACTGAGGTTTTATAAAGGAAGTCTGAGCAACTGGCAGCTGAAACTGTGGTTTCTTGTTTGTGTCAAACAGTAAAATCTGTTTTCTTGTTTAAGTGGAACTGAGAAGGTGGCGAGACTGGGGTTGATTTTTATTTAAGAATCTCCTCCAGACATGTTTTAATATAAAAGTACTTTTCTTTGAAAAATAGTTTGTGCCTGATTTGGTTTCTCTGCAAAAACTATTTGATCACATTGATAAAAATTCCTAAAATGACATTTACTCAGGACGTATAAATCTGTAAATATTGTTCATTTCAAAAGTTTATCAACTGGACACAAGATGTCTTCTACTTTACTGTAAAGTCAGTTCATACTATTCTCTGATTGGCTCCTAACTAGTTGTGATGTCATAAATCCTACCAGGTGTTTAACTGAGATTTAAGGTGAAGCTCAGAGAAACTTTCCCACTTCAGCAGATGAAGGTGAAAACAAACGCTACACAAACATTATCGTGCACAGTGAAGCAGCAAGAAGCAAAGCTACATGTTTAAGTGGAGGGAGGGGTCTTTAAACTTCCTGTGTAAAAATAAAAGACGGTAGAGATCTGCAGAAACCTGACGGGTTATAAAGTCATCAAACAAGCTGTCGATCAATCAATCAGTCAATGGACAGGAAGTCAATCAACCACTGTTTTGATGATCATTTTTTGTTACTGCAGATTAAATGAAATGAAACATTTGAAGACGTTACTGTCGACTCTGTTTTCTAACATTTGATATGATGAACAATTAATCGAAAAATAAAACACTTAAAACGTCACTATGATTATGATTGTACAGAAACATTTAGTAAATGTTTTATAACACAATATAATGTTGTTCTAAAGTCTGTCAGTGTTTATTAATGTATTTGTAACAAACTGCTGTAAAAACATAAATAAGATGTAACTGTTGACAAATATAAACAGTTAGAATTTCACTTTTATCTGATTTTAATACATTATAATACGTTAGAAACATTGTGTTATATGTCATTATTAAATATGGGGGTTAAATATTACTAATTAATCGTTAATGAAAGTGATAATTAGTTGCAGCTTTAAACTGTACTATAAGATGTTTGGTTCAGTTTGTTGACCGTGCAGCAGTTTTCATTAAGAGAAATTTAAACAGAAATTTTATAACTTCAAGAAACAATTATCTGGTCGGATGATGAAAAGAGGATTATAATAAACATATATATATATATATATATATAATCAATCCAGTCACCTGACATGTGGACACACCGGCACTGACTGACCAGCAGAGGGCGCTGCATGATCAATAATTCACCCCGGTTGTTTCAGGAAAGTCCAGGAGAGAGGGAATGAAATCATCAGATTTATTTATTAAAATAATCAGGTGTTTATTTTGACGAGGTGGTTACACGTCGAGTCAAACGACTGATTATCTCCCGCAGCTTTTCATAAACACCTTCGTCTGACTGACAGAGTAATAACCGCGGGACGTGACGCTGTAAAGGAAATGAAGTTTCACCCTGAGCCTCAGACTGGCAGAGTTATAATGAATCCTGCAGATGATCAGGCGACGTTTCCTCCTGCAGATGTTGACTTTGTCTCTTTCTTTTTTTCACAATAAAAGCATGGAGTTGGTCAGAAATGGTGGCAGTGATTTTAGTAAATGCAGGTGGAGTTACATGGAATAACACCGACGCTTCAGATTTGTCTCGTTTCATAGTCTCAGAATTATTTAACCAGATAATTATAATTTAACCAGAAGATAAAGATCTATGTGCAGAACTACAAGTTACTTATATGATGATTTAACAGCAGCTGCGTCCTTCATCTCTGTTGATTCGTCATGTTGTGTCTGATCATTAATCTGTCAGTCGACTGACAAAGAAACAGTTTAGATGATGAGTTAATCATTTATGTCTTTAAAAATCTGGATATTTGCTGGTTTTCCTGCTTTTTTCTGACCAATAATGATGAGAAGTGATGACGACGACTGTTGTTTTCTGTAAGAAGCTCTGACGTGTTCTTCACTACAAATATAATATCTTTGCTCTTATGAGTCATCAACTAACATTTTAACTTTATTATATATTACAATTATTAACTGAACTAACAAGTACTCAAGACTGAATGTGTCAGTGATCAAAACAAGTCTTTAAAGTTATTAAATGATGAAGTTAAATTATTATTATATCATTCTGACTAAAAGCTGGTGCTGTCAAACAGTCAGGACAAACACTCGTCATGTGGTTTATTCAGTCGGGCTGCAACTGAGAATTACTTTCATCTGCTCATATATTTCTTCATTAACTCATTAATTGTTTCATATATAAAATGTGAGTTTTCAGTTCATAATGAAGAGACGGAGAAAAGCAGCGAATCTTTACATTTCAGTAGCTGGAACCAGGAATATTTCCGTTTTCCTGTTAAATGACGTAAATAATGAACTAATGGTTTCAGGACTGATGTCGTTTAGTTTGTAAATCTGAGTTTAGACTGAAGTGAAGGGACGGGATGACTAATCTAAGAGGCTCTTCACACACAACCATTTAAAACACTTCACTTTGTACAACCTGGGAGATATTTTGACAAGTTCACTCCATCACTGAACTGAACATTGTTTATTCAGCAACACCTGAAACCTGCAGCGCGAGAGCTGCTCTGTGCAGACGCTGCACTGACTCAGGTTAAGGAGGTGGATTATATGCAAGATGAATTTACCACAACACCAGAGCTGTTCTGAAGTGGTCACCGGTTCAAAGCAAACACGTCGATAGACTCGAATCTAAAAATGTAACACTGGTCGATGTAGTTCTGTTCTGCAGGAAGCAGCAGGATTAAAGCTGCAGCCTCTGTACAGATTAAAGTCGTCACCTGTCAGACCTCGGAGCAGTGAAGCATTAAAAACCTTATTCTAAGCCACGATGTTTAAAACCCAAATATTCAGCTTATTATTATAAAAGAGAAAATAATCAGCTGACGTCGACTAATTGATTTAATGACGTGTCGTTAACAAGTGTGACGACGATATTAAAAAACAGAACATGCAGATTATAAAGCAAAACAAAACTCACAACCAAATCAAGTAGATTTTACTTAGGAAAAGTAAAATAAATATATTGAACATTATGGAAATCTATGGAAGCTCATTTCTGCCAGTAAAAAAAAAAATCATGTTAAATCTTAATTATGAGATAAAATGTCAAAATTATGAGATTTTAAAAAATCCTTATTATGAGATAAACATAATATTATTTTATTTTTCATCAGGCTGAAAGGAAACGGGAAATAAAATTCACACCTGTAAGAAAAGAGTAAAACACTGAACGGATCATATTTTCACCGACAGACGCTTCAGAGCAGCAGATGTTCGTTTTTACCGTGACAGTGAAGGCCACACGACTTATTAAAAGCATTTTTTGGGGGGTTTGTTTTCAAACAAGTGAGTCATCGTCACTGACATTTAAACATCGTCCCACTTGCACAAATGACAAGAGGCTGTAAAAACCTAAAGTAAACGGCCGCGGTGAAACAACAGAGGAGCTGCGGGCCAATCACGGGTCACATCAGAACAGCAGCGAGGGCGGGGACGGTGGGGGGGGGGGGGGGGGGGGGGGGGGTCAGTGTTTAAAATGTCAAACTGCCAGAGGTTCAGTGTGATTCAGCAACATTTAATAAAAGGACAGAGAGCCACATCTGGAGGAACATCTGCAGAGAAACGACACTAAGTAAATCAGATCGCGTGATTTTAAAATTTCAGCCTCGTTCAACAAAAGAATCTGAACGAGTTTATTCACTAAAGTCATGTTCACAGTCTTTCTTTCAGATACACAACAACAAACATTTCATGGTTCCTGCTGCTCACATATGAGGGTTTGATTATTTTAATTTGTATTAAATCGAACTGAGAAAATAATGAGGATATTAATCCATAATTAATATAATCATAAGTCACAGTCCTTCAGTTCCACTTCAGCCGACTACAACAGAGAAACAGGATTCTTTGTGAACTGGCTTTAATCTGACAGTGATCAGTGTCGTCGTGTCTCATCAATAAACCAGCTCCAGCTGCTGCAACAGTGAAATACTGTTTACACACAAAAACATTTGTGGAAAATCTGGGAATGAATAAAAAGTTGAATTATCCTGTTACTTCCTGATAAATTCTTGTAAGTTTCCGGGACAGAATCGTGTAGTTTGTTTCTAATTACAGGAAAAATCGACACAAAGTTCTGAGTTATTTCAGTTCAGTCAGTTGTTTGTTTTTGATCCAGATCAATTTCTATGGAGGAAATTTCTGCGTGTGAATATTAATTCATCATTTACTATTTATTGGAAGCTTTATTCTTCATTCATGCTGAATTATTTGCATGTGCAGCTTACCTGTTGTCCTCTGAGTAAACGTCTCCGTTAGCATAGCTTAGCGTTCAGAAAGAAGTGGAAGGGTATCAGCTGATCAGTCACTGTTCGACCCGCAGTCAGAACCAGCTGATGGAGTTTTTACTGGAGTTTCTGGACCTGTAAGATGAAGTTACCAACAGGAGCAGTAACAGCAGCTGTTTGGATCAACACTGGACACAGAGAGTTGAGGGACGAACATGAAGCATCACAACATGTAAATCTGGTTGGAAACTTGACTGTTGATGACCACTCTCCTAAAGATGCTTTACACTTGTCACTTTCAGAGTCTCGAGTTCAGATCGAATCCAGATGTGATTCAGTATTTTATTCACACTTCACTGTTTGTGTCTCCTGGAGAACAAGAAAGCAAAAGAATAAAAACAGTCTGAATCCAAACAAACGGCACAAACTCACTGATTTCTTAGCAAAAATGAATTTTATTTTCGGTTTGACTTGAACCAGTAATCGCTCACAAAAACAATTAGTTTTACTTTCTTATTTTAATGTACATTTGTGTTTTTAGCCTCTTTGTTTATGTTGCTTTTTTGTCTTTACTGTGAAGCACTTTGTGACGTCTGTGCTCTGAAGGAGCCACATAAATAAAAGTACTTACTTACAAATGACCGAGCTTCCAAGGTTTAAGTGTGTTGGTCATTTCAGGGTCAGACTCACGGTGCAACAGGTTTACAGGCTAAAGGAAAACTGTATTTATATTCACACTGCTACAGATTACAAACACATCAGCGTCGAGTCCGTCTTCGTCCACGTGTCTCTGGTTCCGTCTCCAGAACAGAACGATAATCATTAACTCGGTCCTCCTCCTTCGTCCTCACGTCTTCCGGTAAAGTCTGTAACCCGGTTTCTCTCTCCGGCCTCAGAAGTCGTCGTCGTCACAGATGTCCAGATAAACGTCGAAGGCCTCTCGGTTGCAGTTTCCATCGGGGGTGAACACGTACTTGTGGAAGGTCCCGTCCACACAGATGGCTGCAGGAGGGGAAGATTAAAAACCCGTTACGTTTTCAGGCGTTTAGGAAACGGCAGCACAGACACTCCAGAGGAGGATAAACGTCATTTGGAGAGAATGAAAATGTTCATGTGAATTAAAGATAATCAGGTGTTAATTAAATAGATTTAATAGTTTTCAATCAAAGAAAATATAAACAAGGTTCCTGCAGCTTTTCCCACGTGACTTTAAAACCGTTCTACGATCGAACGACAGAGAACAAAACTTCCCAGTTGTAACAGAATTAATCAATTAACGTGACCTAAACCCATGTATGGATTAATCAAAAACACACACACAAGAGTCTCAAAACGACCATCAACAACTCCTTCAGTCTGGGAGTCTTATACAGGAGGGTGGGCTGAGAAACACTGAGTGAATTCACCATTTAAAAAACAATTAGTTAATTCTAGTTTTCACTAAAGCCGAACTCTAGAGCTGATGTTTATTCTCCGTCTGTTTCTGGTGGGAACCGAAGTCGAAGCTTCTTCAGACTTAAAACCTGCAGATTCTCGGGATGAAGGAAGATTTCCTCCAGGTCTCATGTGACTGAAGCTTTGTCTCTTGGCTCTGGAACAACACGTTAAACTGACCGGTAACTGCTGTTAATGAGACAGTGTTCAGTGTTAATCACGTGACTCTGTTGTTGTGGAAATCTACATTCAACTAAATGTATCGAGACAGCAGGTAAACATGGAGGAGGAGTTTACATTAACAGGAAAAGATCAGAAAACAGGAAGCCTTCAAAATAAAATGTGAATAAATTCACATATAAAACCTGTTTCTGGTAGAAGCTTGTTTCAGATAAAAACCTGGTTCTCGCAGAAGCTGAGGTCAATAATTTCTGAGAAAATCAGTAAAGAAATATTTTTGTTTCATATTTTCCACAGAGGATTATTATATATCTGTGTGAATATTTATATATTTCTTTCTCGTGTTTCCTCACCGATGACGGAGTTGACGTTCTTGGACGTGTTCTTTCCAAAAGCACAGATACAGGCACATTCGGCGGGAACAGTGAAGCTGGCCAACGACCACTGACTGTCCACGTACTGACCGATCACAGGCCCCACCTTCCCCACACGAGCCAGTCTGCGGGAGGAATAACCAGGCGCACAGGTTTTAAAAACAGTTAGCAACACAGGAACAGTTAGCGAGCAGCAGAGAGGAGGTTTGCGGAGGTCGGCCTTACGCTGAGCGGCGGTTCAGTTTGGTGTCTTTGAGCGCGAAGATGTGGACGGTGCCTTTGTCACTGGAGGCGCAGAGGAAGGAGGAGTCGTGGCTGAAGTTGATGCTGGAGAGACGGGAAAGACGGTTAGAGCAGGAACTGAACTTCAACACAAACACAGGGTTTTCAGGGACTCGAATCCATTCTCAACTTAATACATGGAGAGGTACTCGTCAGGTTCAGGTTGCTCCTCCACTGGAGGGTAATATGAAACACAGCTGACGGTTAAACTAACGGGTCAAGAGGAAAATACAAAGAAATGTGAGAAAGCAGATTTTTACGATGAGCTGTAAAAACTCTGAAGCTCGTCAGTTTTCCTGCGAGCGACTAAAATCAAAGAGTCAATTTAAGTCTCTTCATGTTTGTGGTCTCGGATGATTATTACTTTATTAAATCCATTAGCTTCCCTCCCCTGAAGACGAGGTGCTGTGTATCAGGTGCTGCTCTGATCTCCACTGTTTTTCATATTAACAACATATGGATTTTTTTGTATTTATGAATCAATTCAGGATCATAAAAGGTGAAGACTGTAAATCTAATGTGACCCCCCCCCCCCACCTCTAACAAACACAAATGCTGCTTCTCAACAGACTGGGGAGACTCCTGTTACACAACAACACCACTGTCGGGCGCCGACCATCACTCAAGTCCTACTGCTGCCATGCAAATCATCCTCCGCAGAACAGAAAGTAACGCCGGAGCAGCTGAGGTATGAACCCGCCGTCTGCATCTATAACACATTACTGCTCTGGTTTTATGTTGCTCTATATACGGCCATAATTTAAATTGATCGAATGGTGCTGGACATGTTTTCACTGAAGAACAGCAGCACTAACGAAGCGTGTTCACGCCATCCACTTCCTGCTGCTGCTTCACAATAAAAGCCTCCTGTTGGTTTGCCGGAGGAAAACTTTTAAAGGGACAGTCCACAGATGTTACAGATGTGGCCCAGAGAGGTTCGCGGCTGCTGCGTGTACCAGTAGAGGGTTGCCGGGTCGGTTCCTCTGCGCAGCTCCACCAGCTTGTCTCTGGTCGTGGTGTCAAACAGGCGGATGAGCGTTCCTTTGCGAGAGGCCGAAGCCGCCACGCTGCCGGGTTGGTTCAGAGCCACGCAGGCGATCTCGCTCTGGTGGGCGTTGATGGTGAAAGGAGCGGATGATGTTCCAGGCTTGGTGTTGGACAAATCCTGAACAAAACAATATATTTTTTACATGAATTTAAATTAGAACAAACCTTTTTTTTGTTTTTTAAGAAGTAAACTTTACACAAAGTTTTCGTGTTTGTAACTTACAACCAGCTGCAGGCTGCCGCATTTATGACCTGGAAAAACCAGCAGCTGCTTCTCCAGACTGGGAGATAAATCACACAGACCTGCAGGAAAGAGTTCCATTTACATGAGCCAGTTAATTGATTAGTTGATCAGACTAATACTGCAATTAAGAAATACATTTTAACGATAAACTGACAAAAAAACACTGTTTTCAGACGCTCAAATATGGAGATTTCTGATTCTATATTTTGGGGTTTTTGAAGCGCTGGTCGGACAAAACAAGACATTTAAAGACGTCTGACGTTGAACAGCAGCTAATGATGGAACAGAAAATAAACAGAAGAAGGGAAGGACTCTCTCACCTTTGGGGTTGTCTCTGGTGTCAAACTCAAACAGTTTGACGGGGTTGTCTGGGAAACTGTAAACATAGATCCTGTTCTTCAGGACAATGATGATCCTGGGAAAAGTAAGAAGGGGACAACAGTTTTCCTTCATGTAGCTGCACAGTCACAAACTACATGAGGAGTGTGTGTGTGTGTGTGTGTGTGTGTGTGTGTGTGTGTGTGTGTGTGTGTGTGTGTGTGTGTGTGTGTGTGTGTGTGAGAGAGACACTGAACTCACTTGTCATGCCTCATGCGAACGGCCAGAACAGGTTTAGTGAAGGTGAACTCCAGGACCAGCTTGTCTTTGGGGTCTCGTGACTCCCGAGCGTCGTCCCAGATCAGAACTGAAATGAAACAACATTAGACTGTTTACACAAAAACATATGAAGCAGTTCGAGTGAGAGTCGAGCCTCACACTTCCAACAGGAAACAGGGTTTTTCTTCTTTCTTTCTTCTTCGTCTCCGTTCATCTAACTCACCGGATATTTCTGAGAACTTGGGATTGACTCCTCCTCCAACTACGGCCAGCAGGTTGGATCGATGCAGCATGGAGCACAGGGCCACACTGCCCACCTGCTCATGGTCTGAAAACAAAACACAGACATCAGTCTCTCTAACACTTATTCAGCAGAGCTTGTACAATATAGTAACTGTATGTACATAAAGGCAGTAAAGTTTACTCACCCAGGTGACCCTTCTCCATCAGCGGCTCCACGTTATAGATCCTGACCCCCGTCTCCATCGCGCAGCAGAAACAGCCTGGTGATGACAGAAACAAATATAAATAATATGTTTACACCTTAAAAATGCAACAAGGCAACAGTAATGTAAGGCAACAAGTCAAGATACACTGCTTCATTACAGTTAAAATTAAAAAGACTTTATACCTGTGGTGATGTTATTACACAGAAGACTGATACAGATTTTGTTGTTTTCATTCAGCAGCCTAAATAAATAGTTATTATATTAAAGCCTTTTAACTCTTGAACTTGGATGAAGCAAGTTCAAAAGTTTTCAATTCCTTTTCTTGAGGACTGTTAATGCACCGTTTCTGATCATAAAAATAATTTCAACTCATTTTTTATTTTGATTTTATAACAGAATATTATATTCAGTTTAAAACTCGGCTACCTTTTTTTGTATATCTTTGGATTTTGCCTTTAAGTTTCTAAAGTTTTATTACGCTGCTTTTAATTCACTTTTTTATTTTATTTTAATTATTTTTTATTTTATTATTATTCCATCTCATTTTACATCAATGTTTTTAACATGTTTTTATGTTAATGTGAAGCACAAGTGTCATTTCTTTATTGTAAAACACTCTGTGCTACATTTCTTGTATGAAAGTTGCTTTACAAATTAAGTTTATTAGTATTATCATTATATTCTTCAAATAAAGCATGATTCCAGACAAGTCTTAATAAGTTTAATTACAGTAAACCGCTGAACCTGGTGTCTTTCCCTCAGGATTTAATAAGGATCTAAACACTCACTCACAGTGAAGTTTCACAGTCATTACAGAATGTAATAAAGAGAATAAAGGGGTGAAATATGCTGAGATTTCAGTTTTGTTTTTGACTCTGTGTTCGGTGCCGTTGTTTTCTACAGGTCTGACAGTGGCCGTGTTTAACGCTGAAGTGACCCCAGGAAAAAAACAGACACATTCAGGCTCGGTTCTGTCCGCACGTCCTCCGGCTGCTCCTGCTTCTTACTCTGGTCCTGGTTGAACTGCAGGCTGTTGACTCCTCTCTGCTGGGCCATGGCCGCCACACCGCCGTCACCGAGCTGCTACCGGTCAACTACAGCGTCCCCCGGCCCCGAGCGACGACCTGGGACAGAGACAACAACACGACGGTTGAGCAACACTGAGGTAACGTTAGCTGGGTTTAGCTAGCACACATTAGCATCGGATAACAGCGGTTAAAACGCAGCTGGACTCTTTTTCTAACCTCGACAGTTTGTAATAAGTGAAGTCTCACCATGAACACGAAGAGTCGAGACGATGCGGAGGTTTTTATTTAAAGCGGTAAACGAGATAAACTGAGCGAAACACAACAGAGTTGATATTTCAAGACGGGAGGTTTGTTTTTGTTTTCCTACGATGACGTCAACGACACGTGTTTCCGGCTGTCTTCCTGTTTCTTGTTCAGAAAATAAAAGCATTTTTCTACAATTGAAAGGAAATTAAAATTAAGCAACAAAATCAAAGAAATGTGAATAAAACACATATAAAGACGAACACAGTTTCATTTATATATGACTACGCGACCTAATGAATTAAATATGTGCATGGATTGACGTTAGTTAGATCATATTAAAGGTACTTTTACATCTTTTAAAAAAATTATTTTTCTACATTTGTTCAAGATTTTTTTTTCTTATATTTTACAGAATTATTATTATTATTATTAGTAGTAGTATTGTTATTAATATTATTATATTTTATTGTATTTCCTGTACATGTCAATTGAAAAGTAGAGTTCCTAGGTTTCAGCCAGGAGTCGGCTTGTTATTGTCAAGTCAGACAGAATAAGGGAGAATAACACCAAATATGCAAGTTAATATTGTTTCCACAGTTATTGTCTTGTTCACACTAAATTTAATATTGTGTTGGGTGACCTGGCAGACTATCAAATATGGCCAAAATGCCAAAAAGAAACGAAAATTAAATAAAATGAAATGAAATTTAAAAAACAGAGCCAAAAGAGGGAACACTGGACTGAGATTCATCAGGTGACACAAACACATCTTCACTGCAATTGCTGGATGAGAAAAGTTTAGGATATCAACTTAAAACTTGATAACATTTCAGTGTTGCGTTCACTATTTTCTTTCTGCTGAAAAAAAACTGAACAAACAATAATTTATTGCAGGTTTAATTAATCAGGCAAACAACTGTGTCCAAAGTGAAAGAGTTTTCAGAGCTTGTGCGTGCAGTACACTGAGACTGACTAATGCTTCGTCTCAAGGGGCTAAAAAAATGTCAGTGTAAACAAAATGTTTGTACAGTCTGTTATTTAATTAGAAAGGTTGTTTAAAGATCAACAATTTATTGACTGGTGTTGACATAAGAGTGCAGTAACACGGCGATCTCAAGCAGATAACATGACCTGTGACAGCACAGTACAGGGCTGAAAATAACAGGAAGAGCAGGTCACAGTGTGTGACCCATTTGTGGGTTTGTCAGATTCACAGATGATTACAGAACCACAAACCTGCTAAACTATTCTTTATTTCTCTCAGTTAACTGCGGCCTGTTTTCCACCGTACCATCATGACACAGACTGATTTACCTGCAGAAACAAAAGCAGAGACTGAACTCAACTGACTGAAAGTAGAACAGGTGATTTGATGACACCCAAATGCCACATATCAGTGCATTATGACTTTTAGCAGAGCATCTCAATTCTTTTAATGCCACCCAAATAGGTCATTTCAGGGTTTTTTTTTACAGACTGCTGCACTATTAAAGATTCCTTCATCTTTTACCTGCTGTAAAAAGGCCAATAAAAATGGCCTCAGGCTGCACGAATTGAAATCCATGATAAATATCAGGACATTTTCTGTGGTGAAGGGGCACGATCAGTCATTTCTCCTGGTTTATTATAAGCACGGAGGCACTCGGAGCCTTTTCTTACGAACTCTTTGGCACGAGTCCAGACCATAAAAACTATATTTAATTAGAAGAGACTAGACAAATGAAATGAGTAAAGCAAGAAGCTGTGCACCAGAGGAGAACATCTGTGTAAGCTTTGGGTAAACTGAAGAAGAAACAAGACTAAAGCTGTGTCCGGATGTGAACTTATTTTCTGGTTGTTTACGAAGATGGTTGTATGATTGCAGACACCAACAAAACTTCCAACACAGGAAGCTGCCCCGGGGCCCCAGCTCCATATCAGCTGGTGTTTATGAATTTGAACCACTGAAGTACAATATCAGCTAAAATGGGACTTTCATTACTGACACATCTATTGGCGGCTTTGGTTTGTTCTGGACTCGACCCTCACACAACTTTGATGGATTCTACATCACTGGAGAGCTCTGAGTCTCCTGCTTCTCTCTGTGCAAAGCATTTTTAGGATCCTCGCATTTTGTAGTAAGTTGCTCCTTAAATTTGAAGTTGTTTCTGTCCACACCATTTCAGCTTTAGACCAACAAACGTGTTGTCATGCAGAAAAAACGTGAGTATTCCCAGGGTTATGACTGAAGTCAGCAGCGTTGGAGAACAGTAACCTCTTTATTTTTGTGTACATTATTTTTTAAGACTAACAAACATGGAGGTGTCTGGTAACAGGCTAAAAATGATTCCTGTTACCACTACAAATGCCTCTCTATGACCTGAATTCAAGTGGTCGGAGAGAAAACTAGATGTCTGCACCTGTCTTGGTTCTGTTTTCAAATTTCTGTGACGGGAGACTTTGGCCAATCACAGGTCTTTTCAGAGAAAGAGAGAGAGAGAGAGAGAGAGAGAGTGTTCCTATTGGCTGTTCTACATATGCAGATGTGTGTGCACGTTCAGATGGTCATATCTGTGAAGCGTTTCAGAGATGAGAAAACCCCATACAGAAATGTAATATATAACATATATGGCCCTACATCAAGAGTGATGTTGCCATATATGTCACATATAAAGGGATGTAATATTATCTTATATATAGCTCTGGATATATGAAGATATACATTTATAACATGAAATACCCATCGCAAAAATATATTAAAACATTTCTTCATGAAGGATTTTTATGTAGCATTACATGTTGCAACCACATATATGTTAATGATATATAACACCAAACATATGAATGTGTATATATATATATATGTAACATGTCTAAAAGTATGTAACCTACATATTTAAATGGGGTAGAGATATACAGTATGTCAAAATATGAAATTGTTCCATTTCTGAATAGCTTGCATATATCACTTTTACATATATATTTTTCTTTTATATGTAAATTCACTACATGTGCATTTATTGCACTTGTGTATGGGAAGTTGTTGCAGCTCTTCTGGACAGGTAACAAGCTGCTAACGTCATGTTCCTGGTGACGAGTGGCTGTGTTGATGTTGCTAATACTTTAGCTCTCGGCTGCAGCTGTGTTGCTTGTTGTTGTTGTTGTTGTTGTTGTTGTTATTGTATTTCATTTCTTTTTTTTATTTAGATTTCTGCCTACCCCAGCTTTAACTGTTACTCCTGTATGTCTAATTGCCCTGTCTTAATCAGCGTCTACAGTAATGTTGATTAATGTGCACTGTCTCTGATAATAAACCAGCTAATGAATGGTGACTACAAGAGAAGCCGCCTCCTCCACTCAGCACCTCATGTTCATATCACCACCAGTGAATGCGATCACGGTTTTCTTTGAACCTTCTATCAATTCTTTGGTCTTAACTGAGACGTATGAACTTCCAGTTTGACACTCAGATCATGTCCCTGTTTGTGGTTCACATGGGAACTGATTAAATCTGTCTTGATATATGGACTTTAGAATGATCTGAGAAACGTTTGAGGTCGCTGTCATCAGTCAGAATTTGCTGCAGGTTCATTTTCATTAGTCAGTGATTCAGTATTTACACGTTGGCGAAAGGTAATTAATGTTTTGAGGTTGCGATTGCAGTAAATGCAGCATGTGCGGGTCGTTTGAATGTGTGGAGGGTGGAGATCGAGGTGTCTGTAAACATCCACTTATGGACACTGAGGATGAACTCATGTACATGTATGTTGCATTCAGAACAACATGTCACGGATCAGTTCGTCACTGGTCAGCTTTGAGTTTCTTACATACATATATATATATATATAAACTGCAGTGAGAGGTTGAAGGTGTGTGTCGTGGTTCACAGAGTCACAGTCGCTCCTCTGGGTGATATCAGACCTATACTGTCGTTTAGGCTGGAGGACTTTAATTTGTACATGTGCGTAGCACATAGACTGTAAATAAAGATGGACGTGGTGTCCGTGACGTCACCTGTAGGTTTCTGAAGAGCGGTTTCTCATCTTGCCAGAAACTGACTCTGCCGAACGCCGGCTAATACAAAAATGGGTAAAGAGGAGGGGCACGTTTTTACGGTGCATGTGGCAGAGATACGCTCACCTGCTGTCACTCAAAGAGGCCACGCCCTCAATTACCCATAACTTTAGTCCTTAATAAAATGTAAACAGGTGAGTTATATAAACAGTTGTTTGTTGTTTGTTTATAAACAGTTTGTACCAGGCTGTAAACATCTTTATTTCTGCTGTAAAGTTGGACATTTTAACATGGGAGTCTATGACTGACTCACTGTTGGAGCCAGACTCTAGTGGCCAGTGGAAGAAGTGCACTTTTTGGTTCTTGTGTGTTGGTTTCATTTTCCAGGTTTCATCTCAGGTCGCCGCTTGGTGTAATTGTTGCCCGCAGCAGAAACGGGCCGTGTTGTCATCTCCCGGCTGCTCCGTCCTGCTGCTTATTCAGCCTCAATCTACAAGTAAAACAAGGTTTTTACAGATGCTGTCGGAAAAAGTTCACATACTCGGCCAATCAGTGACATTCAGCTCTGTAAGCCCCTCCCTGAAGGACAGTACTACCCAATGACCTCCTCAGAACTTGGACCCTGGTTCCTCCAGTAGAAACGTGTAGGACAAATCATTCCCTTGTTCTCTGATGTCACAGACTTAAAGTAAAAGATATATTCTGTTGTCGACCTGAGATGAATCTCGTTAGCGTGAGACTGTTTTCTTTTCTGCACAACAAATCAAATTTCTCTAACGAATAAACCTGAGAAGTCCTAGATTTCAGCTTTGCCCGGTTTGCCATCTGGCTCATACTGTAGCTCATTGCCTGCCTGGTCTGAGGCGAGCGCAAGTGTTTGGCTGCCAGTTTAATTAGTAAGATACAACCTTCGGGGACTGAGCTAATTGCTTGGACAGAGAGCATTTGTTGCTAATGATGAAAGCTCTCCAGTTTTGTGATGAGTCTCCAAAACATTAGCATTAATAAGATGGAAAAGACAAAGTGTGTGTGTGTGTGTGTGTGTGTGTGTGTGCGTGTGTGTGTGTGTGCGTGCGCATGCATTTCCTCATGCAGATTTTCTCCATATTTGGTTAAACCTGGCAAGTGGCTAAACTACCTGAATGCACCTGTTGCCTCCACGCTGCCATCTCAACCTCTCCCTCTCAGTCTCTCACTTCTGCCCTATATGGTCCATCAGACTGCTCCACAAACATTCATCCCACGGGGAAAAAGCACATGCTGGACATAAAGTACAAGAAGAAGGAAGTAGAGAAGCGTTGGTAAAACTGATGAATGAGGTGGGAGGAAAAATGGAAACGGGCCAAAAAGCAAGTTCACAAACGGAGGCAAACAAGCTCTTTGGAGATAAATTAATCGTCTTTGATGATTAATGCTGGAGAGAAAACAAATAACACATTTTATTGAAGAGCTGCCAAAAGTGGAGTGCGTCTGCACACTTTTACAAGTCTCTTTTCCTAAAGTTAGTACTCACTTTGAGTAAACAACAAGAACATCACTTGTGAAAATCAGAAATTTACCTCCCATTCTCTGAGGCATTCACAGTGTTACAGGTCTCTTTAGCACCAGAGGCTAATTTAGAAACCTGAATACCACTTTTTCAGAAGATTAAGACATAAGACTTTATAATTATCTTATTGTAATATTTTTTGATTATTTATTCCCTAGTATTTATTCAGTTGTTGTGACTCTGTGACCTGCTTTGTTAAACCCTCCTCGTTGAGTCACAGACTGTCACTGCTGCTCATACTTTCCTTTTCTGTCGTACGTTGCTTATCTTTTTTAATCTGGTTTCATTCGTCTTATCTGATGTTGTCCTTCTGTTTTTCTGCAGAAAAATAAATTTAAAAGTCAAACAGAAGTTTTGGTTTGTGGTTACGTCTGTGAATGCAGGAGTGAAAGAAGCATCCAGATTTTTAACTAAAAGAAATAGTTTGATATTTTGGGAAATGCATCAGATGTTCAGATCGATTCCACTCTCATGTGAATATGAAGCTGTAGCCTGTTAGCTTAGCTTAGCACAAACACTGGAAACAGAGGGAGACAGCTAGCCCCAGCTAGTCCACCTGCTAGCACCTGTAAATCTCACTAATCCACTCGGTGTATCTTCATCTTCTTCATGGGGGGGGGGGCGGTGGTTATTTCCTTTTGAGTGACAGATGCTTTCATCTCTTTCTGTCTGAGTGTTTTTCTGCCGAAAGGGAGAGGAGGAAATTGTCTGTGATTACTATACTACCTCACATACAGTATCTCTCTCGCCAACCACGTCTGCTGGAAATTACATTTATATACTGCTTATTTGTTTTCCAAATTACATTGTGATTGCTGCCTAGATTATGTTCTCGTGCAATGTTCTATGTGTTTGTATTGTGCACAAGTCACAGGGAGGTGGGATGGATGGATGGTGGCACATCTTGAATCTCATGTGTGGTTTAGTTGAGGAACACTTTGAAGATATAGGTTAGACAGATAGGAGATAGGTTTGCTGAATTTTAATTACAGTAAATACGTCTTCTCACAAAACCAGACGTGTTCAGTATGAATA
The DNA here is from genome assembly GCF_021018895.1 of Seriola aureovittata. Classification (NCBI taxonomy): domain Eukaryota; kingdom Metazoa; phylum Chordata; class Actinopteri; order Carangiformes; family Carangidae; genus Seriola; species Seriola aureovittata. Next base: position 23,853,047 of record NC_079381.1, on the reverse strand, counting down.
AATAAATAAAGTATTAAGAGTATTCACAAATTGAGTGTTGACCAAATTTTATTACAATCCATCCAATAGCTGTTGACATTTTAATCAAAACCAGAAATAACAACCTCTTGGTGGCGCTAGAGGGAAAGTACGGAGGATCCTAAAGTCAAGGGGGATTCATGGTCATAAATCGAATAGTTATTGACCAACAACTCGTCCAACCTGAAGGACCACACAGGTTGGTCGTTCCAAGCCTCGGATACGACCTTTGTCGCCGTGGTTACTATAATAACGGTCATGACTTGGTAAGGTTTCGGTAAGACGGCGATTTGGGTTAAAGTAAGTACATCCTCAACTTCTACTTCCTCTGTCTCTCGTCACCGACACTTTTCCCCTCGCGCCTGTCATCACTTCTACGGCTACTACATGTCGCCTAGCAACAAAACCTAACTATGATGTCATAATAGCGTCGCAAGAGTATCGTCCATCGCGAACAAACGTCCATGAATCCGATTAGAAATCAGACACAGATCTTTTGAAGTTTTCTTCAGTATCTCAGTAACCCAGGGATACTCGTCGGAACATCTGCGGCTACATCGCAAACAGGAAGTGCTAATAGCTAATTCAGCTACTTTTAATGGTGCTAGTTTGTCAAAAATGTCAGGAAACAAATACAGGCTAAATAAAGAACAGGATAGAAGGATGTTGCTTTGGGTGGGATTTAAATCACAGGAGGAGACGCCAGTTCACATAAAAACAGTAGGTCATTGCAGCTGTGATCTCTTCTTCTGTGGTGGGGGGTAAAAAATGGCAGGATTAAAATCACTGCCAAATCACCCCATCTCCTCCGGAGACATAAATCCAGTCCTCGTGGGGCTTCAGCGCAGTAGCACCTATATAAACATGCTTTCTTGGAGAGATGGCGTTTCTCTTGCACACTTGACATCGTGTAGATCAGCAGTCGGTGTTGACTTTCAGAGCAACAGCTGCTGGAGGTCGGGACTCGTGGATAAGGAGGTACAATCAAGGATTAAGTTGTGGTGTAAAATATCAGCAGACAGCGTTATTACATGTCTCCTCTGCTCTAACAAGCTATGATGTCACCCTCAATTAACCTTTTGATCTGGTTTAATCTGATTTAGGTGCTCACAGGAAATCTGGAGCACATAATAAATGCTGGAAACTGAAGGATTCATATTAATGTAAATAACTCATCCAAATGGACACACACACACACACACACACACACACACACACACACACACAGATTAATATGCACTGGCAGTGGTGAGGAAGTGGCGCCAAGCTGTTATCATTACTACAAATCAGTGTTCTTTTTATATATTGGCAGAACATTATTTTTACCTACAGCTTCCCGCTGCGTGCGCTCTCAGTGCTGTGGAAATAGGACAGCCGGTTAAACAGCTGCCCTCCATCGCAGAGATGTGTGATGCCATTCATCCTCTCCCCAGAGCACTAATCGGTGTTAATCACCTTCATAAACAGCGCCTCAGTGCAGGAAAAACACAAAGCTTTTCTTTTTTTTTTAACCGTTACATGACAGGAGCAGCTGACTCACACAGGCTGACAAACTGTTTTCAAAAACAATGGAGTGTCCTCCCACTCCTTCTCCGCGGCCCGATCTGTTGAGTCGGAGCTCAGTCGGGGTTTTTCTTTTTGCCGCTTTGCCCCGGCAGCTCCGAGCTCAGGCCTGCGGAGAGCAGAGCAACACTGACGCTCACAAAGGCAGGAAGACAGTCCCTTCTCATCCCCTTTTACACACTAATGATCCTCTAAGACTGGATGTTGTATAAGCATATGACTCACATTCACACTGACAATACCGTGGAGTGCTGTGTATCTCTGAGTGGGCCACTTCAGAGACGTACGTGGCAGCGCTTTTCATTTCCACAGGAAACAGGAAGCTGTTTGGTAATCTGTTATGCAGGTGAGTTCAGAGCAGAATTAGAATCACGGTGTAAAAATAGTGTCAGGGTGCATGGAGGTATTGACAATTTACATACGGTGTTAACACGGTTGTGTAATGTCCTCTGCGGGTCTGGAGCGGGGGCTTTTCGGAGTCGGCTCCCCCTTGTCGCAATTTAAAATAGTTCGAGTGTTTAGTCCAACGCAAGGCAAATTACCTACAGTGTATGTGTCAAGAACCCTGCTTCTTTCCAATGTGACAAGCGAGGGACCTCACTAAAGCACCTGGGTGTTAGTGCGAAGTACTACATCCGTTTACCGTTAGTGCATAGTCAGTGTTAGTTAGGCTTGTTAGAGGCGGTAGAGGTGTTAGGAGAGGAGGTGCTCTCAGAAGAGATGAGTCACCAACAGATTCTTTAAGACTCAAGAATCTTCAAACCACAGACCATAACTGGACTGAGACGACGTTCCTTGGAGGAACACAGTGTCTGAGAAGGAGCCATAAAAGGCTGAATGATTGAATTCAAGTCAGAAGTCACTCTGAAGGCCAGTAGAGGTCGATGAGACAACTATGGTCTGGACCAGAAGTTGGGCTGTGCACTGAGTCAGGTAAGGCCTGATTCTTCACATGTTGTTAAGTGGTCATCAAACATGACGCTTAGGTTTCTCCAGACCTTGACTGGGGTAGGCGATTTCGATATAGATCTTGTGACGGAGAGACTGATTGGCCGGGATGACTGAGAGTCCAGTCTTGGGGAGGTTTAGCTGAAGGTGGCGTTCCTTCATCCGTGTGGATCTGTCACAGAGACCGTTGGGTCGTCTGGCGGGAACGACAGGTATAGTTGTGCGTCGTCTGCATAGTAAGTAAAGTAAAAGTTTACAGAGGAGTCAGTTATACAGGTGGATTCATGGATGTTTTTTCACAATCTACATCATTGATAATGACATCCCCGGAAAGTGTAATTAATACTGAATCAGAAGAAATGTGTTTAGTGTCTGTGTGTTCAGATTTGACTGAGTTATGACTCTGAGAAGTTGTGTGATGATTTGCCATATAAGCGATTACGATGTGTGATTCTGCATTTTTATAGATTACACTTATAATTTTTGACTTTTTTTTATAATCCTTTATAACTCAAACCTTTATCCTTTATATTTATTATTTCAAATCCTTGTTTATTTAAGCTATTTGTGCCTGAAAAGCATGTGACAGTGCATTTCACTGCACCAGTTGTTTGTGTATGTGACAAATAAACCTTTGAATCTTAGTTTTGTTGAAACTGTCCCTCAGCGTTGAGGAGCTGCAGAACCACACTGCTCGATTACTGCTACAGGGCGGGCACAACCAGATACTAAAGGAGGACTGTGATGGGTAATGAAGGTGATTATTGATCAGTAAAATGAAACCACTGAACTTAGCTGCAAACGAAGCTACGTGAGCGAGTTAAACACCTCCATGGGATTGTGATGTGTAGTTGGCTGCGGCTCATGCAGAGCGCAACACTAACATTATCATCATTTAACACTTGAGCTGTGAACCAGCATCATTAATTCATGGTTCTCAGAGACCGGAGCTTCTTTGTAGCCCACTTGAGACGTCCTACAGGGATTTTCAATCTTATTAATATGATGTAATATGACACGAGCACACACATGCACACATTTGAACATACGAACACGGGCAACACACATTATGTCACTTTCTGTCCCATTAGCAGCTAATTAAGATGTGAATGATCTCCTTCGGGGGAAGTGTTCTACTTAACTGCCTTTCAAGCGGCTTCTCGTCCCACATTAATCTCCCTCCCAAGGGGAACATGGATATTGATCTGCTTTTCCCATGACATCAATCTCACTTGGAAGAGATGAACAAGATTAAAGTGAGATGAGCATCACATCCAGGAAGCGAGGCGATGACGACCTCTATAACGCTGCCAAATAAACAGTGTATGATGCAAAAAGTTTTCTTCTGGGAAACTGACTCTTAATTTGAATACTACATAACAATAATGTTCACATTGACTTCACTCCTCCGCCTCCTGGATGCAGGAGATCCTGGATACAGATCCCTGGCGCTCGCCGCCGTGTCAGCCTGAAACAGGGCGGCTCGATCCGCTTCCCCTTCATTGTGTCAGGCTCCGAGTCGTATTTTCATGTTCATATTTCGGCTTGTCATAGTTGTGTGTTCATTGTTGTACAGTGCTGTGGGAAACAGAGTTAGGGTTACATCATCTTCTCTCAAACTTAAACTTGAAATGATGATTTGCACCTTTCGAAACCAGAGTTACAAGATGCTGCAAAGTGCGAACACTCATGAAAAACACACAGGAAATAAAAAGAAAAAAAAGTGTTTTAACAGCTTCTTAAAACTGTCGCCTGTCTGTGTTTTTATAATTAGAGAAAGGTGACACTTGGCTTTAAACCGAGATGTCAGGACGGCTGGGAGGCCTTGGTCAGGAGACCTCAGTGATCTCACCGTGGTCAGGGGACACAGTAATTCAGGGATATAAAATGAGGCCAGCCTGTGTAGCTCTTTATAGGTAATTAAGAGAATTTTAAAATCAATTCTGCACTCTGTGGGTAAGAAATGTGGAGCTGGCCAACACCGGTGAGATGTATGACCTGTGTTGTTTATGAGTTAAAAGACTAGTGGAGCCGAGACCACGGGACTGTGACTTACAATAATCAGGACGGGAGGAGACAAGTGAAGTGCATAATGTGTACATGTGCAAAACAGTATGCTATGCACATAAGTGGCCATTTATATTGTGGAAGTTCGTACATACAGCTCATGCTCACTGAGAAAATATTATGTGAACTGTTCAAACCGAGCAGCAGCAGAAGCTGCAGTTCCTCTAACGACCACTAGAGTCTGGCTCCAACAGTGAGTCAGTCCCCATAGACTCTCATGTTAAAATGTCCAACTTTACAGCAGAAATAAACATGTTTACAGCCTGGTACAAAAACTGTTTTGGTCTCTGGAGCTAATCTCCTCCTTCATGACACCTGTTTCTATAACTCACCTGTTTACATTTTATTAAGGACTACAGTTATGGAGGATTGAGGGCGTGGCCTCTTTGAGTGACAGGTGGGTGAGCGTACGCTTGCCACAAATGGACATCCACCAAAGTCTCAGCTCCACTCACGCCACTCCTCTTTGACCATTTTTGGATTAGCAGGGACATAGGGGCGGAGTCAGACACTGCCAAGATGGCGACGACGGAGCACAGTGAGAAGTTATTATATGTGCACCAACACTGGAACTGGAATAAAAAAGGTGCCGCTCCTCTAAAGCAGCAGGCTGCAGAAGATATGCACATGAAGCATTGGGGGCACATCAGTTTGAAGATGGAAATTCGTAATGCCTAATAAGAAATACTAACGGTAATAAATGAGCACAAATCCTAAAAAAAAAAGCGACAGTTGGTTTGACACAGAACAGGAACATTATCACGGACACGCTCATGGTTTCAAACTGATGTATTAGACTTGACTAACTGCTGTTTGTGGCTTCTCTCTACAGTTCATCTCAGTGGTGTGCGGAGGCAGAGCGGAGCCAAGGCTGATGACGTTCTCCAAACAGCAGTGGAACGAGCTGCAGCTCATTATTCATCCTCTTTCATACACCTTCAGTCCAAGTTTGGGAAGAGACAGATAGAGGTCGTAAAAACTGGAGCTGCACGCGAGGCGGTGAGTAATGTCTCGGCCGGGTCACCTCTAAACAATAACCAAATAAAAATCATTTCACCGCTCAACTGTTGGCCTCGGTTTTAACTGAGGAGCTGCAGCTCTGTTGGTCCGGTGCGACGGCTGGAAACGCAGGACGCCAGTTCAGTGGTTCGTGTGTGTCGTGAAGACGTGTTTCATGAAGCGAGTTCAGCTCAGTCTCGTGGGGTTTACCTGCGTCACTGAGCCTGACACTGGCTGTCCTGGTTAACCTGAAGCCGGTTCACCTCGCTCTCTCAACTCCGGCTTTATCTCTGTTGTCGGCGTCATTGAATGAAGCATTTAATACCCGCAAGTAAATTCTGTGGTATTAAACAGAGTGAGACGTAAAGAGTCATGCAAGAAGAAGCTGTAGAGACACTAGAGATAAATTCCAAATGTGAGGAAGAACAAACTGTGAAGAAAATGTGAAGCCGATAAAAAGAGAAATTAATGTCTGTTTAAAGACTGTTTCTGCTGCCAAAGCAGAGAGGACGAGAGAAGTATTCACTGACTGACGAGGACAATCTGACTGAAATGTTGTGTTTATAATCCTGGGAAATATATAACTGTGTGTGGATTATCTTTGTAATAATAGTTTTTATTTCCAGTTACTCTCCTCATGCAGCCTGTTTCCTAGAAATCATGTTTCTATACAACTGCAGCAGTAAATATATTTTGTTAATAGGCAAAATAAAAAAAACAAACTGGTTGAGGTTTTTAAAGCCACTTAAATGGTCTGTACGTCCTTTCCTGATGCCCTTCCCTATTGGCTCCTGTAAGGTGGCCCAGATGTGTCAACACAAATACAAAAGCCACAACACAAACACAAAAGCCACAACACAAATACAAAAGCTATAACACAAATACAAAAGCCACAACTTAAATACAAAAGCCATAACACAAACACAAAAGCCACAACACAAATACAAAAGCCACAACACAAATACAAAAGCCATAACACAAACACAAAAGCCACAACACAAATACAAAAGCCACAACACAAATGCAAAAGCCACAACACAAATGCAAAAGCCACAATACAAATACAAAAGCTATAACACAAATACAAAAGCCACAACTTAAATACAAAAGCCATAACACAAACACAAAAGCCACAACACAAATGCAAAAGCCACAACTTAAATACAAAAGCTATAACACAAATACAAAAGCCACAACTTAAATACAAAAGCCATAACACAAACACAAAAGCCACAACACGAATACAAAAGTATCAATAGTCCCCCAGCAACCTGGACCGATAGTATAGATACACCGCTGCTCATCAGTCCTCTAAACCACTGTGGCTTTTGCATTGTGTTGACCCGTCTGGGCCACCGTACGCCTGAACCAGGAAGTCAAACCAAACAAGCTGCAGGCAGATGGGAGGGAAGTCCAAAGAATAATAATGATAATTAAATGTGATTTTTACTTTTTGATGTTTTACTTTCATATCGGTGGAAATATTTTTCAGTGTAACATCATCACTATGTTCAAAGGGGAGAATCACATTTGTAACTGTACACAAGCCTCAGGAAGTTTGACTGTGACCATTCATCCAAATGACTTGATTGTTAAACAACAGACGTTTTCTGCATTTTATCGTCACTAAATCATCTTCCATTTTTACCAGGGAGTGAAGGAAGAGTGAGTGACGGGCAGAGCGACCTCCGGCTCCTCAGAGACATCACCAGCTCCGTGTGGAAAACCCTCCCGGCTGTGTGTGCGGCATGACATCGAATGGATTTTGTGAGTATTTACTACAGTACCTGCCTAACGACACAAGCGCCCCTCCCCAGGGTTGTGTGAGCTCTGCAGTTGTCCTCACACCTCGATACTGTCCAGTTAGAGTTGAATCTCAGCTCAGTGTCATTTTCCTCAGTCTGTAAACAACAGGTCTGAGCTCACAGACAGTGAATGACCGCACTCTGAATCTGAGCTCTTACCTTCTGGCTTAGAGTCTCAGTGTGAACTGAACCATCACAAAAACTCACCTGTTCCATCCCCTGACAAGTTCTTTAACAGCAGCAACTAAATGCTTCTATTCACTGTTTCGATGCTTCTGTTGGAACAAAAACATGAACATCGGCGAGTAAAATGTTCAGGTTTTTCGTGTCTGTTTGTTTGTTGGTTTGTCGGCAGCATTGAACGAGGGTTCAGGGAGGAATCCATTCAATTTCGGTGCAGACACAGTTGGGTTGTGTCGCCCTCCTTCACATTTTTTGTTTGTCACTTTCTCAGGAAATAATGTTTGGATCTTGATGTCAGAAATCAGACGTGTTTTGGTGTTGAGATCTATGACTGTGTAATTTGGTGCAGATCCAGATAACAATGGTGGTGTTCTAGTTGTTTATATTCTCGCCTCTAGTCTATTTGTTTGTCGGCAAAAAAGTACTGAGCCACTTTCCACTGAACTTGGTGCAGGGACGGATGGAGGACGAGGGAGGAGTCCATTAAAGATCTGGATCATTTAGTATGAATTAGAATTTTTTTTCTCTGAAGTCTGGTGTATGTTGTTTGACATTGCTCTTGGTGAAGTTCTGCGCTGTGTGAGTGTCCTTCGAGTGCTCGGTTGTTTCCACTGCATTTTAATCCAAGTTAATTTGTTGAAAATATGTATGAACTTCTGTATTTTACACACTGAAATTTGGAAATTTGGCATGCGTCTGCTGTTGTAACGATGCTGTTAGCATGTTTTATTAAGGCGCTGTGGCAGTAACTCTGAGCACAGTCCCCCACAAGGGATAATTAAGTACTTCTTCATCCTGATTTTGATCTTGAGTTTTAAACTGTACTTTCTGATGCTGATACACGTCGCTTCAACCAATCAACCAGCACCGAGTCACATGTTTAAAGCTGAACGTATGACGGGAGCATGGAAGCAGTAAACGCAGTTAAACACTGAGCTAAAGTCCTTTGATCCTGCAGGTGAGAACATGAAGCAGATGGATCTCACCTCTCCGCCACAGTTCATTCTAAAATTAAACTCAGGATTTTTGATCAGCCATGATGATACCGGAGTAAAGAGGACATTTGCCTGACACAGTGGACTTTGAACCCTTTTTGACAAATTAGGCAGATAACGACGTGACTTTGATTCCCGGGAGACGTGTCGGTCACTCAGGAGCTTCCTCGTCAATCCTCAGCGCCGCGTCTTTCTACTGTTTGCAGATGAACCCGGCGAGGACACGGCGCTCGTTGAAAAGTGAATCAAAAACTCACGAATGAAATCCAGACAGTGCCGTAATGGCTCCTGCAGTTGTTACTGTGTTTGCACAGTTGTCACGCAAACAGAGCCACTTGCTTTTACCAGGCAGTTATGATAAGAGACATATGCACATGCAGGTGTCGATGCATCTCCAATACGCAAACAAGAACACCGTGTCCCGAATAAAGAGGAGAATATGATGGATTAAAGCCTGTGGATTGATGAAAGGATCATATTTTTTTATGAATATCTCCTTCTGTCTCATAAATGTGGCTGTGTAGGTGTCAATGAACCACAGAACGTATATTAATATTAATGGGAGCTTATTAAGTTTGGCTGCATTATCTTACCGGCACAATTTTCTACTCCTTTCCTCCGTCACCACTTCTCTTATTGTCTTGTCATATTGCATCTTCCTCCAGCTCCTTATGAGGCGAGGTTAATGAAAGCAGTAGATAATGGGACGAGCCGGTATAATGACGATTTAAGCAGATTTAATAAATATTAATACACAGAAAAGTTTCCTGCGCAGCGGAAAGTTTGACTGCCAACCTAAACACTATACATTCGCCCGTGAGGTCGGCGAAAGTGTATTTTTTATTCACGACTATAAATCAGACTTTGTGTATGTGCAGAATGTGGGACACAAGTGCAGAGAGAGAACAGGCCGAGAGGAGAGAATATAAATGAGGTAAATGAGAATAAATGAGAATATAGACATGCAGTATTCAGAGGGATCAGTGACTGGAGTCACACTGGCGGGACTTGAGAGACCCTCAGCTCAAACTCACTGCACCTCAGCATTAATGATTCAGCAGTAGTTACCCAGGGATTGAATATGTGATCTGTGTTTTATATATCGGCCCTTCAACCTTCTCCTGGAGAAGAGTTAATGGGAAATATTTAATGATAAACCGTGTGTGCCTCCCTCAGGGCAGCTCGGCACATTTAGGACATTTAATGCAGAGATAATAGCAATCAGCAGGGTTCACTTAAGACTTAAACCAGTAGATACAGCGGGGCTGCTCCCTGTCAATGGCCCACAGGAGAAACCCCCTAAACCTCATCGGATGTTTGCTGTGGGAGGACGGGGGAGGGAAGCAGCTGAATCTCCAACAAGCCTCTAAGACCTGAACACAGTCTTATAAATACACACAGGCCTTCTCTGATATGAAGGATGATATCTTTTGTCCGTGTCTTCTGCCATTTTTTCAAAAATAAAACAGATGTGTAAAACAGATCTGACTGCACCAGACGTCACATCTTCATTCAGATGTTTCAATTATTCAGAGAAATTTGAACCTTGGAACAAGACGAGCAAAACAAGAGTCAGTCTGACAGAGCTGTGAGGTGGGCTGTTCTGTGACATCACAAAGTTACAGGATTCCTGACGGCTTGTTTTAAAGCTCCATATTTTCCTCTTCTTCTGTGTTTTATTTGAAGTGTCGATCCATCAGAAGATATAAAAACCATCTCAGTGTAGTTTTACATCTCCTCTCTCAGGCTTCTCTCTGCAGCTCTAGTAACAACAGGTCTGTGAGCCAATCAGAAGAGAGGAGGCTCTGAGCCTCTCTTCTGATTGGCTGACTGTTCTCAGTGATCCAATAAAAATATAGCAGATTTCAGGTAAAAACACTCAGAGAAACCAAATCCTGCAAGGTTTGGATGGTGGGTCCAGGTGGGCGGGGCTTGGTGACTGCTTTGTTGTGACATCACAAAGTTCCAGAAGTCCTGACGGCTGGTTTTAAGGCTCAGTTTCTGAATACAGGCTGTGTGCATTTCTCTGTGGACTGAGGCTTTGATACTTTCACAGTATTAATATAGAAGCTAGAGCTGATCTATAATCACACTACACATGGACACAGACCTTTACACTGGAGCAGCTTTAAAGTGGGGTGATAACTATGACTTTGATGAGACAACTGATGGGACCCAGTTGGACCAGGTCTGATGTGTTGAGACTGTAATCTTCAGTCTTCTGTTTTTAAACGTGCTCGATGTTTGAGACTGACACCGGTGAACGGTCAGTGATGTCATACTCGCCTCTTCATCCAGACTCGGAGCATTTTTCCCTCTTTTTTGAACAGAAACAGAACAAGCTGCAGTTTGGCCTCCATGTTTGTTTCGGTACAAGAACATGTGACGGGTGGAGTTCTCTCTGTAGAGTCGTGGGGTTGTCTTCTTCCAGAGCTCCAGTGGTTACTGATCAGTGTGTTGGCGAGTGTGTTTTTATGTTTGGTTTGTCCGGTCTTTGTCTTCAGGCTCGTCCTGAGCTGACGCGGTCGCTAACATGGCTGCGGACTCTTTGTCTTGCTGTTACATGCTAGCGAGGAGAAATGTCATTAAACCCAAACCCATAGCAGCAGGGAGCCTCACACTGATCTGTTATTTCTACGTCTGACTTCTCTGAACCTGGAGGTGAACGAACGTCCTCCTTCACTCTCCGCTCTGATGTTTTCAGGTTGAACAGATAAACATGATGCCACGTGCACACCTACAGACACATGACACAAACCTCTGTGACAGGATTATTTCACTTTTCTTTATATTCCTTGTTTCCTCCCGGGGAGTGAAGGGAGCATGACAGCGCAGTGATCTCTTCTCCGCTGCACACGTTGATTCAGAATGACTTGTTTCCTCCTCTCGCGGGTCGACACGGGAGTGGACGCAGAACGGTCATGAATAAATGGAGGAGATGTAATATATATGTTCCAGGACGGCAGGCTGGGAAAAAAAATGGTGAGCAGATTCCCCAACAAGATCTGTAATATGTAGACAGGATTGGAAAACAGCAGAGGGTAAAAATGTGCATTAATTAGAATTTTCTTTTACTGATGCTGCTGGAAACTTTGTGCAACGTTCAGATGGAAACTGACACGAAGAGAAAAGAAACTTCTCCCAGTGGAAAGTGATCCAGCTCGTCCACGTCTCTCCCTCTCCTCTTGCCTCCATCAAAACCTTTGTGCCTCCGTCTTCCAGCTCCCTCACCTCCTCGCCCATCACCGCCGATCTAATGACGACTGACTCACGTCCACCGCGGGTGAGAGTGAAGTGTGCACACCTCCTCCTCCTCCTCCTCTTCCTCCTCCTCCTCCTCCAGCCTCCCACAGCTCTGTCCGTCAGGCGTCAGGTATCGATCTGACACCTCTCTGCTCTCTCTCCTCACCGTAGCCTCGGGCCGAGCTGCAGCCGGCGCTCCTCCTGCCTCCAGACTGACCGCGCTGTGTGTGACCTCAGACGCTGCTCTTTAGTTTCTGTCTCTGAGAATTTATTAGAAAATCATTTTATCTGGTGGATTTGGAGAAGCGGATTCACCGGAGAGAGAGAAACGTTTCCCAAACGTCTGCGCTGGTCCTCCACCTGAAAATCTTTTCTATTAAAACATCAGTGAAACAGACAGAACTCACTTATAGCACTAGGACTGACGAGCTGTAACTTGCAGTATAAGAACAATGAATCCTCTTTATTCTTTGTCTTCTTCATGGATCATCAGCTGGTGGATGACGACTCTTTTCCTTGGACCCGATATCTAAAATTTAAGATCCTTTTATAAAGTTTTCAAACAAGTCAACATAAAACTCGTAGAAGAGGCGTTTTTAAATGAAATGTTTATTCCTAAAACTCAGATATTAGCTGCATTTTATCACTTCCTGTTCCTCAACCTGAAGTCAGCTTTTCTGAATGTGTTTTTGGTTGGTGACTGACTTCAGGTCTGTGTTTAACACAAGCTCCAGACATTTTCACGTTTTATTCTAGGACATAAAAATAGTCAGTAAATACTCCAGCCCTGATTCCTGAAGCTTTTATGTGTCGGTCGCTAACGAGTGTCTAAACGAGACACAGAGGTCGTCAGGGACGTTAAACGTCGTCATGTTGAACATGAAAACTGATCTACTCGCCAGTCCACCTTTACAGCCTGGTTAACTCTCCAGTCCACCTTTACAGCCTGGTTAATTCTCCAGTCCACTTTTATAGCCTGGTTAACTCTCCAGTCCACCTTTACAGCCTCGTTAACTCACCAGTCCACCTTTACAGCCTGGTTAACTCACCAGTCCACCTTTACAGCCTGGTTAACTCACCAGTCCACCTTTACAGCCTCGTTAACTCACCAGTCCACCTTTACAGCCTGGTTAACTCACCAGTCCACCTTTACAGCCTGGTTAACTCTCCAGTCCACCTTTACAGCCTGGTTAACTCACCAGTCCACCTTTACAGCCTGGTTAACTCTCCAGTCCACCTTTACAGCCTGGTTAACTCTCCAGTCCACCTTTACAGCCTGGTTGTGTCTCTACAAACTGTCTCTAACTCTCAGAGGAAAAGCTTCAGTAGACGAGTCAGAGCTGAATCAAACTACAAGCTGAAGTTTAGTCGTGGTGACGGTGAAGTCATGTGACCCTGGTGTTGAAGTCACGTGACCCTGGTGTTGAAGTCATGTGACCCTGGTGTAGCTGGTTTATAGCCTAGCATTAGCTTGTTTCTCCTGCTGGTTGTATTGAGGCTTCAAACATCATACAGTGATGTTCGTTAGTGAAGATGATCCTGCTGAACTAAACCTCAGGATCAGAAACTCTTTTTATTTTCTCTGATAATCCAAAACACAGCGGAGAAATCTCATTGGCTGTTATTGGAGGGAACCACCTGGTCTACAAACATACATCATCCCTGCAGCTCTTCATATGAGCAGATTTAAACAGGAAACTTTGTCATGGATTCACTGAGTTATGCTTTTGGGAAGCAACTTTTTGTGTAAATGTGCTGTATTGACTATGAGCAGCTGGTGTGCAGCGTCACTGATGGATTCACAGACAAACTGTCAGTGGGTTGAAGAAAAGCTCAGCATCAGCAGGTTCTGCAGCGTCTTCTCTTCCCTGATTTCTAAGCGAGTTTACGGACGTTTATTTGTGACGGATATTGGAGATAATGATTTCCTCTGAAAGTGGAAGTCACTCGTGTGTGTGTGTGTGTGTGTGTGTGTTCAGATTTGACTGTGCTGTGACTCCAGTGTTCGGCGCAGCAGCTGCTTTTCTCTCCCACTGTTTGAAATCAAGGGTGAAAATGACTGTGATGTTGGAGCAGCCTCAGTCATGACGGTAAACAACAGTCAGAGGAGGCAGGAAGTTCAGCAATCAGTCAGCTGTTTTTTGAATGGTTAAAATTGAACTGATAAGCGTTTACATGGACCCAGAACACTGAGATACTCGCCACACAAACACTCACGGTGGAGTGGAGAGGCAGCCGTCGGCCGGCTGTGCGCTGACAGCAGGTCACCACAAGCCTCTAATCAGCCTCACCTTTTAGACAGAGAAAAGCCAGCACACAATAAAGCTGTCTTTATGAATGCAGCGCTGCAGCTCCCCGGCCTGCTCCGCTCTGCTCTTTGAAAGCCGCGGAAATGCCAGCTTGTACCCTTCACTCAAAAGCCGAGGTAATTAAATGGAAATGGTCAACGCCGCTGTGTGTCTCCCACGACTTTCTTTGCATTGTGCGCACATCCATTACAGCTGCGAGGGGAATGTGCTGCGTGAGGGAAATTCATGCTGCTAAAAAATGGATTTTTACATTTTGAAGAGATTATTACAAAACATATAATCCTGCAGAGCAAGATGGAAAACGCACCTTCAGCTGTGTGAAGGCCCCCCACCCGCCAACCTCCCCCCACCCCCCTGGGGCAGGCGGGAAACAGCAGAGGGGGGAGGGGGGCAGAGTTTTATTTGTACTTTTATTTGGTGCTATTTGTAACTTTAAATATTCTACATCCGTGCATCTCTTTGTGGTTTTCATTGACATTTTGTGTATTCTTGTCATTTTGCATTTTGATTCCATAATTTACCATCTCTTCTTGGGCATTTTGCATCTTTTTGGAGACATTTTGTGTATTTTTGTTCCCAATTTGCACCTTTTTTGCATAATTTTGTATATTTTTATTGTCATTTTGAATCTTTTTGTAAACGTTCTGTATATTTTTGTGCTCAATTTACATTACATTTTTTTTTGCACCATTTGGCATCTCTGTGAGGTCATCTGTACCGTCTGGATCACTGTGTGTTTCCTTTGTTTTTGTGTCTTTATGGTCATTTCGTGCGGCTTCGTCCTCATTTTGCATCTTTTCGTACTCACTTTGTCTCTTTGTGGTCGTTCCACCTCTCTCTCTCTCTCTCTCTCTCTCTCTCTCTCTCTCTCTCTCTCTCTGGCCGCACCAGTGGCTCCCTCGACCGTAACCATGAGGATAGTTGGTTAAACAGCCTGATGAGGAGCAGGGAGGGTTTAGGTTGAGTAGCGAGAACCAGGAGGAAACTTTACATTACAGCAGCTTATCAATGATCGCTGCGATGAAAGAATAACTCAAAGAGACGGAGCGGTGGGAGAGAAATAGATTGTAAAGATGAGAAAAGATAACGGGCTGAGGGAAGATAAAGGGAGATTGAATCTATTCCTCAGTGATTTTCTTCGCTGTGTGCCTCCGCGAGCTCGGTCAGCAGTCTCAGTAATGAATGGATATTTCTGATCATTTTTCATGTTGCTTTATTTCTTCATGCATTTGCACATTTCACAGCTTTTCTCAGCTGCAGCAGGAATATTAGCCTGAAACTGCAGCGGAGTGCATTGTGGTGTTGTGGCTGGGTAATTGCTCTACATTTGGCCCTAAACCGTCCTCTGTGTTGTTATGGAGATCTGCTCCACTGTGTTGGTGGAGGTAACGCTGAGGAGGGTAATCGTCTGTGGATCCGTCTCTTTAATTCTTCCCATGATCAGCCGGTTCTCGGTGCGCGGTGCTGGGTCGTCTACCAGTCCATAAAATATCTTTATCTGTGTGGATGACGGCCAATGGACGAGCAGTGGCCAGACGTGAACACACACACACACACATCATAGATCCTGGTTAGTGGCCACAGGCTGATTGCAAACGGCTCTCACAGAGTGTGTGTTGTTGTTGCAGAGTGTGTGTATCAAACACAATCACTCGGCTGAAGTCAGTTTTATTTTTGCGTGTTTTCTCTCTCGTGGTTGCGTTTGCGTTTTAATGGAAGATGATACATATAATGTGAGACAGAGGTTTATGGTGTTTTCTGAGTTCGTGTCTGTCCAACATGGAAAGTTTGTGGTGCGAAAATAAACATGACTTCACCTTTTCTCTGTAGAAACTAAACTGCCTGAATGTTGAAAATACAGCAACAATCAGAATCAGGTTTAGTTCCAACTAAGTTTTCACATATGAGGAATTTGCTTTGATGTTTTGGTTCATAAAAATAAACAGAAGAAGAAAAAATGGCAAAAAAAAAAAAAAACAGCAGCAGGACAGTTAATTTAAATATAAATAGAAAAAACTAAATTTTACGCTAATAATGTGAAGAAATTATGGCTGCGTGATATGCAAAGAAATAATCATATTGAGAGTATCTTGACAGATATTACGATTTCAGTTGAAATAATTAAATTTTTACTGAAAAATTAAAAAAATTTTGATGATGTGATTTTTGTCGGTTCTTAAACCGAACAAACACGTTCCTCTACGTCTGGAGAACATGATCTGCAGGTCACGCCGCCTCTGCAGCACCACAACACTGATGGTGCTAACAATGCTAATGCTAACGATGCACAACAATGAGACACATTTTACCTTCATCAAAAGAAGCTGCAGCTCATTTCTATTAACTGAGCAGCTCTAGAAGAAATATTATAAAAATATATAAATATATGTGAAAGATAAAAAAGAGAAATGTGCAGGTGATTTAATCCTGACATTCAGTGAGGTGTGAAGTCACCTGTTCTGTCTTCTGATTGGACGTTCACGTGTGTGTTTGGCGGCTGTAACGCCTCCACCTGCTGCGCCGACTCTCTCACCCGTGTGTCTTTCGTGCACATTCAGCCATTTTTAAAAAACTACTGGAAGAGCTGTTTCCTCTGCGACCTTCCACCACGCTGCAGGTTTCAGTGTCACTGTAACAGACCTGTGCTACATCCATCAGCAGCTGCTTCTCTTCCTGGTTCACCTGGAGGCCGCGACACCTGATACTGTGCGTGTGTTACCAATCGGTCTGAACCCAAAAAACTGCTTTAACGCAGCTTTAACTCGGGTTTAATACGCAGCATAATTCATCTGCACACGGGGACGGTCTCACGCTGCTGTGATTTATTTATGACTTGGACGTGCAGCTGCTTAGACACAGGTAGGTTCTGATCTCGTGAGGAGACTCGGATATTGACACGTCTTAAAGAGCGGGATCAGCTGTGAAACGGAGACACAGATGTTCTTTGAAGGCACGCAGCACATCTGTCTGTTTACACGTCACTTATTGATTTCAGCACGGTGTATTTGTGATGTGCAGCGGTCCGTGTAATCATTGATATTACATCCGCGATGGTGATGACTTTACTGCTGCTCTGTCTCAGTGAGGACAGACGGAGACACTGTCAGTCCTGCTTGTTTATTATTTATTCAGATGCTTTCGGTGACCAGCTCTTCATTCTCATTTATTTATGCAACACATTAGAACTGGCCCAGTGATTTTCTCACTTCATTCACAAGAACAGGAGGCCACATTAAAGTTGAGCGGCTCTCTCTGGCAGAGCTGCAGATGGGACGCCTTCTGCTCTGCTTCAGCTTCTCAACATCTGTCTCAGCGGGCTTTTACACTGGTGTAAAGAGACAGATGCATGTGCAGCGTGTGCGTCCAACCCTTCCTCCTCTCAGCTGACACACGCTGCAGGTGTGCAGATGGTTTAGGAAGGTGGGAAACCCGTTCCTCCAAACTTTACTGATCCGTCTGATATGTGGAGAAACTACTAAGAAAGAAGTTGGACATTTTCCTTCAACTGCCATGAATGAAATAACCAGTAAACGCTGTCCTCTGATGTTCGAGGCTCTGAACTCATCACAATGTTAAAATGCTCATGTGAGCCGCCTTCCTTTATCACAGCACTCTCACAGAATTTAAGCTTTACATTAAGCTACATCGAGTGGGAGACCGACAGGCGGATCAGCTCTGGGTGAACCAGAAGGCAAAGCTCTCGATTTACCAGTGAGGTGGGTGGATGGATGGATGGATGGATGGATGGATGGATGGTTGGATGGGTGGATGGATGGATGGTTGGATGGGTGGATGGATGGATGGATGGACGGATGGGTGGATGATAGATGGATGTATGGATGGACGGGTGAGTGGATGGATGGATGGATGGGTGGATGGATGGACGGATGGGTGGATGGACGGATGGATGACGGATGGATGGATGGATGGATGGACGGATGGATGACGGATGGATGGATGGATGGATGGATGGATGGATGGATGATGGATGGGTGGATGGACGGATGGATGGATGATAGATGGATGGATGGATGGATGGACGGATGGATGGATGATGGATGGGTGGGTGGATGGATGGACAGATGGATGGATGGATGGATGGATGGACGGATGGACGGATGGGTGGATGATAGATGGATGGATGGACGGATGGACGGATGGGTGGATGATAGATGGATGGATGGATGGACGGATGGACGGATGGACGGATGGATGGATGGATGGATGGATGGATGGATGGACGGATGGGTGGATGATAGATGGATGGACGGATGGATGGATAGATGGATGGATGGGTGGATGGACGGATGGAAGCAGCAATGAGTGACTTGGCCTCCCAGACGCCATAACAGCTGCTCCGCCCCTCTGGTTGGAGGCTGTTGGGGGCGTCGTCAGAGGAACCCTGCAGACATTACTCAGGTTTAAAACCTCCTTTGCATTTTCAGGAGAAAAAAAATTTATGAGCTGATTTTATTAGAGAATGCTCCTAAAAAGAGGCTCGAACTGATAATCAATCAAAGATAACGAAGTGAACAGCGATGCTCCTCCGCCACAACTCCCAGAAATGACCTTCATTATACAGAACGATGTTGTGCTGGAACTGCAATTGCTGGAGGAAACTTTTTTGTAATCATCTTTAAGTTAAATTGTTATTTATTATCGGCTGGATTATATGTATTTATATAAATGAAGAAATTAACATTTATATTACTTGTCTATAGTTTTCTGTTGCTGTTTTTGGACTTTGACTCGTACTAGAAAACTAACAGTCGGGATATTTAACGATATTTATGTCATTTAAGCAGAAGAACCCCTGTAATATTTGGTATTTTGTTGAGCAGCAATAGTCATGTCGCTGGACACACACACACACACACACAGACACACACACACACACACACACAACAGCACATAAGTAGCTGCATATGGCCTGAGGAGTGAAGCTATGAGGACGCACATAACATAAATAAATGGTCAGAACAGCCGCGTCTTTTAGTGCAACAAGGTAGATATAAAACCACAGTGATGATCATTAACACTGTGACGTGGGACCGTATGCAAACACCAACCCCTCTCTCGTGCTGCACAGATGAAAGCCCATCTCATTTGCATACAAAGCATGTTATATGTGTGAAGAGTTCTTCAACAAAAGCTCCTTTTTTTTTCCCTCCTGGAAATTGACTGAAATATTATGTAATGTGAAAGCAGGGATAATAATAATAAAAAAACAACAGGCAAATGGAAGTGGTGAGAGCATTTTCTGGTTAGAAGCACTCAGACTTCACAGAGGGAAGAAACATCCAGTGTGAATTGTTGTTGCCTTTGACCTGCGATTTCTGTCTTTTTGTTCCAGGAAGGGTCCAAAGAGCAGCTGGCAAATTACAAGAGTGTGGGAGACGGAGAGTCGAGGTTTGTGGGAAGCGTGATGTGTGTGTGTGTGTGTGTGTGTGTGTGTGTGTGTGTGTGTGTGTGTGTGTGTGTGTGTGAATCTAATACCACGGCTTCTGCATAGAACATTTGTTCATCTGTGGTTCATAGAACTCTGTCACGTCTGTGTGAGGAGGTGAATCGGCCGTTTCGCCTCCTCACATTTACTGTACACACAGTTTGAGCTGAAACGCAGCGTCTATCAGCTGCACCACACACAGGCGGAGTTAAAACTGCAGTATTCCCACCTCTGGACAGGAAGGTTTAACATGCACTGACCTACAAATAGCTGCAGATATATCAATCGAAGGCAGCTATAGGCCTGATCACACCAGAATTTAAAATGTGTGAATTTTTATTTTCATTTCATTCCAGTGGAATCGCAGCAATTAGATATTTAAATATAATTTCTAGGGCTTTAAGAATAATTGATTCTGAGCCAAACTGCAGATGTTTTAAGACTGAGATCCTTGAAGCTCCATATCTTCTTCTTCTGTGTTTTATTTGAAGTGTTGATTCATCAGAAGATATAAAAACCATCTCAGTGTAGTTTTACATCTCCTCTCTCAGGCTTCTCTCTGGAGCTCTAGTAACAACAGGTCAGTCAGCCAATCAGAAGAGAGGAGGCTCTGAGCCTCTCTTCTGATTGGCTGACTGTTTTCTGAGTGATCCAATAAAAATAAAGCAGATTTCAGGTAAAAACACTCAAAATCCTGCAAGGTTTGGATGGTGGGTCCAGGTGGGCGGGGCTTGGTGACTGCTTCATTGTGACATCACAAAGTTCCAGAAGTCCTGACGGCTGGTTTTAAGGCTCAGTTTCTGAATACAGGCTGTGTGCATTTCTCTGTGGACTGAGGCTTTGATACTTTCACAGTATTAATATAGAAGCTAGAGCTGATCTATAATCACACTACACATGGACACAGACCTTTACACTGGATGGAGCTTTAAAACTGTGATTTCAGTTCACTCCCAAATCACCATCTTTTCCTAAACCTAACCAAACCACGACAGTAGCCATGGCGACGAAGGTCTGGTACGCTGCTGTGGGTACACTCTGCATGGTCATTATTCTTAGGGGAGACACTTCTCATGACCTGTACGGTTGTTCAGGTGGGAGGACTTGTTGGCTAAAGGTTTAATGTCGACCCGGTTGGCTTGCCGATCACTACTTCCCCAAACTCCCGACACCAAATATTAATATATCACTAAGTTATCGACCGTGAGAATAGCTTCCGGCAAACTGCGCAGACTTCTTTAGTCTCTTTAGACGGTCTGGGAGGAGCATGGCTCAGTAACCGCAGGAGTTCTGGAGGCGGACGACGCCACAAACCCACCAGGAGCTCCACCTGTCACATGATCTTGTACCAGAACAAACATGTACACAGTATACCCACCGACCAAGGCGCCACAGTCCACGTTTAAAGTGTGAGTGCGTCTGACGTGAGCTGAGAGTCGGCAGCGGTGTGTGTGTGTGTGTGTGTGTGTGTGTGTGTGTGTGTGTGTGTGTGTGTGTGTGTGTGTGTGTGTGTGTGTGTGTGTGATGTAGCCGGTGTGTCTGCAGGTTTATACCACGGCAGCATTCTGGCTCCTGCGGTGCGTTTACCTACTCTGAATGGAACCAGTCGCAGTGACAGACAGCAGCACAATGGCTTTCCACAGTGAGGCAGAATTAATAGCTCCCACGTAAGGTCCCATGGGGGAGAAGAACATCACAGGGTGTGGGCAGTGCTCTTAATGGTGGCCTATTAAAAAATCGCGCCCATCTTCCAGTGGAGTGAATCATTTGTCTGATGGTGTCTGTCGTGTCAGAAGCTGCAGGAGAAAAAAAAAGACATCTGTGAGCGGCTGACAAAAGAGAGCGGAGAGAGGAAGAAGAGGCAATAAAGACTAAATAGATTATACATAATTAATACATCAATTAAGATGAGCGAACGTCTGGTGGAGAGTCTATTCAAATTCTCAGAAGAAGAGAACATTCTCAGAAGACGACGGCAGCAGCGTCCTGAAACTCCCACGAACAGGTCTGAGGTTTCTGTGCATAAATTCACACGTACAGTTTGACTGGCGTCAGATGAGAGCCGCTCTCCTTCAGACCGAAGTGCCTTCATGTCTTCATTTGAATTTTAAATAAACAGCTCGAAGCCAAAACTCTGCCGGTAAACTTTACTCAGGCGATGAAGTGGGACCGTGGAGCCGCGTTAAAGTTGTGAAGTGGACGACCCTCGTACCCTCCGCCCACTCCCCCCTCCTGCCGGCGTCACAGCCACAGATTAAACTCTCAGCTCGGTCACCGCGGCTCCACACAACAAACTTTAATAAAAGTATCTCCATAAACAGCCGGCACAACAACGCTCCCAGAACCGAGCCTGGAAACAAACACCAGGAGGAGAAGGTCGTCCAGACCCGGCTTCACATTTCTTATTATCTTATCTTAAATAAAAATAGTGCACTTGAATGAGGATTTGTGGAGATACAGATGTGAACTGATTTCACATATTTTACAAAAATATAGAGTTTTTTTGTGTTGTTTTGTGAGCTATAATTCCTTATCTTGTTTTTTTCCCAGTGTAGTTTGAATAACTTTTTCTAAGCAGCTTTAGTTAAAGAAACGAGAGTAACTGTTCGTCACCGGCCGAGGTGGATGATGACTGAAAGGCTTCGGGTTCAGAGCTGCTGTATCGCTCAGACAGTTATTAAAAAGAATAAAGATGAAGGCAATAATCATTTAAAAGAGGATTCACAGGCCGCACGACGGCGGCGGCTCGGACGCTGCAGCACAGATTCAAAACACGCAGCTAAAATATTTCAGACCTCGGCCAAACACTGGAGCCGACCACCTGCTTCACTTTAACTTCATTTCAGACTCGACTCAGCATCTTTCTCTCCGCCCTGTCCGTAGACCGCACTCATTTAATTAGCAGAGTGTGTGCAGGTGTGGTGGCGTGGCCAGAGAGGCGGGCGGGGACGGGGCTGTGTCAGCAGCAGGGTTGTGTTCAAGAGCCTCCGGTCTATCAGATAAGTGCTTGTTGATGCGTTGGAACGAGGTAAATCAAAGGGTTAAAAGTGAAGGTTATTCTACCGTAGTGTCAGCATGATGTAACAATAGCCCCTCCAGTGAAATGACCTTTGACCCTCAGATATTTACTGTAAACATTTTTATGTCTTCTTCAATAACAGAATGTTTTCCATCAATCTGTTTCCTACAGTTCACCTCTCTCTCTGCTGTAGCGTCCTGTTCAATCCACACTGCACCAGCTTTTAACGGCTGACTCCCCCATGTTTCACCTCTCTTTTCCCCTCGCCGCCTCTTCCTCCGACGGGTTCACCTCCTCCTCTCTTCACCTCCTCCTGTCTAATGGATCGGGCTGAAGCTAATGTTTTAACTTTGTGACTTATTACTATTTTTCCACAGAAGCTTCATGGGAGAAAAAAATCTTGGTATTGAGAGAAAAATATAGTGAATAATTGGAATAGACAAAATCAGGGTTGGTCTGTTCACATTTGTGTGTGTTTCATCTTTATCTCTGGCTGCGAACAGAAATTAATTGTTTGTTGGAGTCGGGATCTGGCATTTTCAGCTGCTTTCTCTTTCATGATAAATCTCACTTCACTGTGGTTAATAATACTGGCAACCGCTTTCATTTCCGCCCTGATGTTGGCTGACCTTAATGGATGACTTTTATGTGCTCTGTACAGTAATCTGGAATTAATGGCCATCATCATTTAATGTTTGTCAAGCTTGCTTTTAGTTTGTCTCTGTTGGGCTGGTGGCTAGAGTCTTCTGTCTGCGTGTGTGTGTGTGTGTGTGTGTGTGTGTGTGTGTGTGTGTCTATTTAAAATGTGTGTTGTTAAAGTTTCTGAATTTGTTGTTCTGTACAGACTGAGGTTGATTATCCAACACATGAAGCTGAATTCCAGCTCCACCCTGTCGTTCCTGAAGCTTCATAATATTCAGCGTGTGTCCTACAGCTGACGCAGGTTTCATGTGCTGCCGCCTCAATATTTAAATGACTTCCCTATAGAAAGTCTGAGACCACATTGTAAAGAATTTGTAGGCAGATTTAAGTGTTCATTAACTCCTCCGACTCCGACTCCTCCTCTGACAATAAACGCCGCTGTAATAATATAAAACTGGAGCAGGAAAGAAATTCTGCTGCTGGTGGAGAAATCATATTAACGATTTAGCACGACACTGTCTGCAAGTGCAGACGATGAAGATGTATGATGTGCGTTAGCATGCTAACATTCGCTAATTAGCAGTAAACAGTGCAGCTGTGGCTGATGGGAATGTCATTACTGAAGATATTTTGTCATAAACCAAAGTACTGCACAACTTTCACAACTATTTTGTGAACAACTTTTGACTTTACTTTCCCTTTTAATTCGACGATGTTGCAGGAATATAACACAACTGAGACTTAATGCTCTGAAGAAAGTGAGAAAGATTATAAATGAATATCTGCCAGCATAATATACAGAACTATAATAATCATAATATGGAATCACCAGCTTGTGGTCCACCACCCTTTGACCTTTTGGATATAAAATGTCATAATTTTATCCTATTAGACATTTGTGTTAAATTGTGTCATAATTAGTGTGTGAATTTAGGAGTTATGGCCAAAAATGCGTTTTGTGAGATCACAGCGACCTTTGACCTTTGACGACCAAATTCTAATCAGTTCATCTTTGAGTCCAAGTTAATGTTTGTTTCAGATTTGAAGGAACTTCAAGCCGTTACTGAGATATCACATTCATAACCCGAATACATAACGCCTAACGATTTTTGTAAGTTTTGCTATTGCTACATA
The DNA here is from genome assembly GCF_021018895.1 of Seriola aureovittata. NCBI lineage: Eukaryota > Metazoa > Chordata > Actinopteri > Carangiformes > Carangidae > Seriola > Seriola aureovittata. The sequence continues at coordinate 23,828,676 of NC_079381.1, read as the reverse complement.
GCTAACGTTAGCATTAGCAGCTATATATTTACCAGTCTAGAAGAAACGTTGTGAGTTCAGCATCAAACCTCAGTCCTTTGCTCACAAACATCTGTCTCCAGAGGTGGAAAACAAACCTCTTTTTTTGCTTCTATTTCTATCACTTCTTTTCCTCTACTGAAGTTAGCATGCTAACCGGCTAGCAGCGGCGCGGTCGGACCGTCTCGTCCGGAGAAGTAGCTGCTCAGAGGACATATTATAACCTTTTGTACTGTAAACGCATCGTTGGCTGAAGCTCGCAGCAAGACTGGTGAGTAAACAGCTGTTAATGCTAACGTCAGCCATGTAGCAAAAGCAAAACTTACAAATAGCTCCTTTAAGCTAGTGCTAAAAAAGAAAAAATGTCAACCTCATGCTGGCGCTAGATGGAAAGGTCACAGGATCACCAAAGTCAGTGGGATTCTTCCTCTGGGAACCACGAAGGTCCGCACAAAATTTCATCTGAATCCATCCAGTAGTTGTTGAGATTCGTCAGTGTGGACACTGAGTGCAGGCTAACGCACATGTCATCTAGCCACACAGCTAGCAGGGCTAAAACATGACTGCAAATGAAATCAGTAGCAGCTTTATTCTTGTTTTTTTTGCAGCCCTGATGAATGCAAATGCAGCATCCAATCAAATGTTTAAATGAATTGCTAATATTAGGATGTAATTTGTCATTAAAATCCAAAATGTGACGAGTACTCTTTGCCTTTTCACTGCAGTGATGGAGGATCTGCTCCATCTGCTGCTTCCTTTAATTAAGAAAGTATTTTCTTTTTTGAATTTTTCATTTTAAGTTTAACACTTCACTTGTAGCAGTTTGATAAATATGGAGCCAGACAAGTTTTCAGAGCTGCAGACACAACAGCAATAAAAAAACAAAACAAAAAGAAAACTTGTAGATCACAGGGTCTGAAGGTTAAAGAAAAATGCAGAAGCAGCATGGAAATCAGGAGCGCTGCCTGGAGTCACACTGCTTTTGGCCCAGAAAGCTCTTGTCACATCATGAGCTCTGGAAATGCTGATAGCAGCAATCAGAGGCTACCATTTTCTTTAGGAGTGTAACTGTGGTTGAGCTGAAGGCAGGTAGTTACACAGCATGACCTGGAGGAGGAGGAGGAGGAGGAAGAGGAGGAGGAGGAGGATGATGGAAGGCAGGATAAGAAGACATCAGTGGTGAGGAGAAGTACCCTGAGATGTGATCAGCTTTTGCTCAGAGTGGATAATAAAATCTTCAGTGCAGAGAGAGAAGAGGAAGGAGCTGGAGGAGGATTGGATTTTAAAAGATTGATGTCACATGTGAAACTGATGAGAAGGTGAAGAGGAGCGAGTGAGAAACAAGCGTTTTGATGAAGGCAGACTTGTTCCACTTTCTGTTTTCTAAAGATCCACTTTCTCTCCGCACAGACAAAGGCACAAAAGACAAAAGGTTCTTTGCCTTTAAAACAACAACTGTACAAACACTTTCCCAAAGAATGACTGAAGAAGAAGCGATAACTGCCTCTAGCAGCTCTAAGGTTAAACATATGTGCTACTCATTCTACATCAGTTTGTTTAAGCTCTTCATGTCTTTTATACTCAAACCTTCATTTTTTAATGGCTGCACAGTCAGATAGAAATATTCTACATGTGACCAGATGTCCCGGGTTTGTCCTGGTTTCAAGCTGGGTGTCCAGAGTCCCTGCAAATACCTGTAAAACACTGAAATGTCCTGGTCTTCACCTCAGTGTTTCACACTCAGGCGGCACCATGATGAGATCTGCGCTTCATCACAAGTTCCTGCAAACAGTGTTTTGAAGATTTCAGTTTAAAGATGAAGACGAACTGGTCTGGACAACTTCCTCTCCTCCTCTTCTCCACGGGAGCTTTGAGGACTGTCTTCCACACAGTGGTTGGGCCTGGATACCATATTGATTGTAAAGAAATAGCTCCAGCATGCGAGGTTAACCAGGTCCTGACTCTTTAACTCCCAGACATTAGACCGACCCGTCTGAACTTCTGACTCCGGGAAACAAAGTGAGATTTCAAAGTGCTGAACTCTTATTTTCTTTTAATGAGGGTTTAAAAACAGACATGTTGGTCAAACAGCGGCAGAGACAGTTTCTCTATATGATTGTTTTTGTTTTAAATGGAGCTGATCTTTTATTTTTACAGATTACAGCAGAGATGTTCATTAGTGCTGACAGAGGCAAGAAGACAATAGTACGTTCTTCATAGAGAGTAATGTGAGTGCTGTGCAGCTTCAAACTAAGCTGTAACTTTATAGAACAATTCCAACTCACTTACTTTTACTTTACTGGAGCTTTCACCCATATGACATCAGGTCTTCATCAGCAGATGGATTTGCCCAGTTGTCACGGAGGTAAATCTGTTTAGTAAAACTCTCGATGCTGAAGCTTCTCTTTGTTTTACTGTCTGTTTTAAGTGTCTGACCCTCATGAGATATGAATTTAAATTTCCGCCTCTGTTTAATGTTAAATTTAAAACAACTAAAGAGTATCACTGCCGACCCTCCAGAAGAGTTCGTTAGCTCTGCTAGCTTCCACGCTTGGTGGAGTAACTTGACTCGGTTCGCTGCAGCTCTACCTTCATGAATTCTGTATCTTTGGACAGATGGCTGAAGGAAGCAAAGTGAACGCCGCCGACAAACCAGTCAAGTCGAGAAAAAAAAAAAAAAAAACTGCCAAACATCCAGAAAACTCTCTGGAGAAATGTGTAAGCAAAGCGTGACTCGGTGACCCCGCAGGACTGCAGCGTAAGCACAAAGCGCTTCACAAAGATTGCTTGACTCACCAGCAGCATAAATGCATGACTAACAACAGCAACCCTGAGCTCTCCGAGAGCTGGCGCCGATGTGAATATCCACGCTCAACCACATCCCAAAATCAATTATGTCCCACTCGTGCCGGTGAACGGCCCTCCAGCTTGTCCTGAAGGTGCACACTCCAACACACACTCCAACACACACTCCAACCACTCCTCATGTTTTCTGGAAACTAATGCCTCGTTCAACTAAAAATACTCCCGAGAGGCGTCCCGCTGATGTTTCACTGTCCGAATCTGTGATTTAACACCCGAAAGCCCGGGCTTCGTTAATTAATGAACACGTACGAAGACGGAGAGTGTGATAAGCAGAGAGTGCGTCTCTCAGATGAGACAGTTATCGGAGCCTCCAGGGAAACATTCAAACTGCAGAACCTTTCTGCAGGTGAGAGGAACGCTGCAGCGAGTTAATGATCTTCATCTTTCCATGTTCATTATTGAACTGACCGTGAACGCCGCCTTTAGATAATGTGAGTTATGATTTGGTGCTATACAAATAAAATTACATTTAATTAATTCAGTTATTATAAATAAATAAAAAAAGACATTTTAGTTCATAACACACTTTAATAATGAAATTTTGTGTTTAAAGTAAAAATAAAGTTTAAAAAATGAGAATAAGAGTTTTAATAAAATTACAGTTTCCAACATGAAATATTAAATTTCACACATTTTTATTCTTAAACATCTCAAACGTTTGTTTTTATGTTCCTAATTTGTTTTGCATCCATTTGTATGAAATGTGTTTATTATCATTTTTATTGTTAAAAGATAAAACCAGAAAAGAAAAAACACAAATGTAAAGAATATATATTAGTTAAATTACATATTTTTAAAATTAACAAAAAAATAAAAGGCAACTTAATATATTTTTAAAAAATTAAAAAATACATTAGAAAAGTAATTATGGTGTACAGTTATACATACATAACTTAATAAGCAATAGTATTAGTAGTTTAGTGTTATTTTTGTTTTATGTTCTTTGTATCTCAAGTTCCATTTACTTGGTATATTTTTAACATCAGAAAACCAATTTCTATTTTGGAAAAACCCAGTAAAAGTTGAATTTATTTATTTTTATCTGATGATCTGGTTGCTAAGGAACTCCTAAAGAAACTAAACAAGTTATCATGCAAGTGTGTTGACAGTGTGAACATGATGATTCATGTGTTGGTGAATCTCAGCCCAGCGTTCCCGCTCTTTTTGCTCTGTGTTTGGTCTCCACCAGCTGCTCTCTGACTGAGTCTGTCTGCTGTTTGCCGCTCTGCAGGTAGAGGACCGAGGCTGTTTACAGATGTTTCTCTAAGAACAGCTGGATGAGAGTAAAGTTGTGTCTGGACTGATGAACACTGAGCTGAGAAAAAAAATATCCATTACAGCCACTTTTAGCATCTAAGTAATGTAAGAAAGAGAATCAGTTAGAGATTCGGAAGTGTGTGTGTGTGTGTGTGTGTGTGTGTGTGTGTGTGTGTTTTCCCCCTTTCTCATCCTATTAGTTTCTGCAGAGATGGGGTCTGACATTTAACCATGTCACAGCAGACCCCCGAGCACAACGGCTACTTTCTAATAGGATAACATCCTTATTTGTTTGAACCGAGCAGAATTGGATTATTACACACACACACACACACACACACACACACACACACACACACACACTTTCTTATCTCTAACTTATTCTCTTTCTTACATTCAACACATGAAGATAACACAATGACATTAACATGTTACAGCAGCACAGACAGAAAAAATAAATGAATAAAATTAAATAAATACATAATAAAACAAAATAAATAAAGACATCACTGAAGCTGTATAATATATACAGTTATGATAATAAGCAAATTATACATTGTTGATTTTTGGAGTGAAAAGAAGTAAAAGTTAATTATGTCTTCTTGTAATAGTTTTATCTTGAAATATGATTTTATTCTCATAATTTTACCACTTCATTCTCTCGGATTATTTCTGTATTATTTTTCCCTCAACGTGGCTCTAATACTCATTTTGAATTGTTTATCATTGCACAGTATTTGTCTGTAACGTCTGAGCTGCCACTTGTTGGAAACTAATTCACCTTAATTCTGCAAATAAAAGATGTTTCCAGGGATCAGAGCGGAGGAAGACGGTGAAGACACAGTGTGCTGAGAAAACAGGCGGGAATATGCGCAGATTGTTCAGATCTTCTTAAATGAATGACCCTGATGAACCTATTGATTCAGGTATTTTTTTCTTTTACAGGTGTGACCTGATGTATTACATATGTATGAGGCTCAGATTTATATAACCTATATCCTCACGCTCTTCTGTTCTTCGGAGCTGCTGCTGCCAGAATAACAAACCTCTTACAACCTCACAACACGTCTGTATATTATTCATGATACAGCAGCTCCGTGACTGTGAATCGTGTCAGTAAATCACAGCGTGTGTCACCCTGCAGTCACCTGGCTCTCACAGCTTCAGCACATTAGCCCGTCCTCCTCCCCCTCAGCCGCCTCCCGCTGACACTTGTCACTTATCCTGAGCAGCGTGAGCTGTCGCCCGAAGGTGGAGAGGCAGCCGCCATGAAAACGCCACGGGCAACGACAGAGCAGAGAGAAAAACATCCAGAGAGAAAAACAAAGGGAAAGGCCAACGGTCACCGTGTTTCTTCTTGTTTCTGCTGCAGGTTTCCTGCCGAGCGGCCGTTAGCCTCACTCCACAAGCCGCCTCACCTCTCGCCACGTGCACAGGAAGAAGGTGCACGTTCGTTTTTTTAAGACGTCATTGAAAATTCAGGTAAGTGAGTTCGCACACACACACAGCTTAGCTTAGCTTAGCATAGCTTAGCATAGCTTAGCATAAAGGAGGGAACCAGCCCACCAGCGTGTGCAGAGAAGCTTCAGTGTGGTGTTGCTTTAGTATAAACAGGTCCAGGACTCTCACACTTCTGCTTCATCATCCTCTGAAAACATGAAGAGGTAAAATCTGTCTGTTAATGACAGCAGAAGAAATGAGAGAAAGAACCTGGAGACAATAAAAAGTATTTGAATCAGTGCAAAACAATTGTTTACACTAACCAACGTCTATTTATGATCATGTGATCCTGTTGAAGGTGTGAATCTCTTAAGAAAAGGGAGGACACCTGTGGCACGCCGCTGACTGCCGAACACTCGACCAATCAGAGCTTAGCAGGTTGGATTAAGACCGGACACGACATCAGTGTCTCTAGCTCACGAGTTACATTAATGAATAATAACAGTCACAAGAAACTTTGAAAAGTGCTGATCATGTGTTCGCAGTCACCTCACTGTAACAACTACATCATCACATATCTGATGTCAGCTGTTAAACAACAACGCACCTGAACTAATGCCACGATGCCGAAGTCGGACACACACACACACACACACACACACACCAACACACACACACACACACACAGGCAGCTGGAGCTCAGGGTGTTACGTAAGAGACTGTTTCTAATGTTTTCCATTCTACAGTTTTAAATAATGCCCCACACATGCGCCGCAATCTTCATGACTGAGCTGCATCAATATGTAATCTGGTTGAATTATTCACAGCACTTCGCCTCCCAAGTGATCGTGAGTTCACTCAGATGTGATGCACAGCCTGTGTCACACACACACACACACACACACACACTAATGGCACGAGTGTGTGCGATGTTAAAGTAAACGGCTGCATTGATTAATTAATAATAATAATTACAAATATTAGCGGACGGAGGGAAGAGCCTGGAAGTGGAGCAGTGATGATAATCAACGTTTCCTTTATGTGGAGACGTGGAAACGAAGCCTGTGAAGTTCAGCCTGGTGGATGGAAGCAGGACGTTCCTGTAACCAGATGAAAAATAAATAAACTCCTGTCAGACATTCAGGAAACAGGAAACAGCTTCTTCTTTTACCACAAAAAGTGAAGAAGAAGTGATAAAGAAATGTGAATAAATAACATTGTAAAGGGAATAAACCGTGAAACATTTGTTGTTATATTGCTGCTAAAAAATCCACATTTCTCAGTCTTTATGTTTCAGACTGCTGATGCAGGTGGAAGGAAAATCCTTCGTTGCTCACTTATATATCTACAGGTGAGGAGTCAGTCCCTTACAGGTGAGCCGTCAGTCTCTCTGTCCCCTCAGGTGACTTGGTTTGGTTTGGTCTCACTGTATTTGTACAGTGTCTTGAGTTTTTCAGGTGTCTTGAAGTGGACTGCACTTGCACAGATCTTTTCTAGCTTTTCACCCCGACATTCATGCAGCGCTCTGCCCCACATCGATGACACGTCAGGGGCAACTTCAGAGTCTTGCCCACACTTGATCTGGAGGAGAAGCACCGACCCTCTGATCAGTGGACGACGCGCTCTCCCTCCTGAGCCCCGCCCTCTCCTTCCTGAGCCCCGCCCTCTCCCTCCTGAGCCCCGCCCTCTCCCTCCTGAGCCCCGCCCTCTCCATCTTGAAACGAGATAGAAAACTCTGGGAAGACTAACAGAGCCATCCTTTAAAGTCACTCGGTGTGTTTCCATTAACGTGCTTGAAACTGCGAACTTAAAAACACACTAAAAACTCTGTTTTCGTTTGGTGGCGCCCGGTGTATCGTCTCTTTCTGACTTCCCTCCTCCGTCCGTTCTTCGTAAAAACGCCTCACAAATGGTTTTAAAACAGCTGCTCACTGTAGTTTCTATCAAACAAACAAACGATCAAGAGGAAATGTTTTTACTCAGGTTCCCTGCATTCATCTTATTGTCAGTGAATCCCATGAAAAGCCCAGAACCAGAACGTCTCCGTCCTCTGAGCGTGTCCTTTAAGACGGACACAGACACATGGACCAGGAGGAGGCTGTGAAGCTGCTGCTGTGTCTGCGTTTGTTTTCTCACTGTGACGATCAATAAACGTGACATCATGATTGGACATAAAAACCCGTGTTTTTTACAGCGTTTCATTAGCTGCCGTGTCTGCAGGTATTTGTGTGACGTGTTGTCAACTTGTTAGCAGTCGGCTTTAAATGTCGCTGAGCTGTTTCCAGCTGAGGTGATTTATGAACCGTCGCTGACAGAAACAGACGATGTCACGCGGCACAGGCTTAATATGGCGTCATAAAAAGGACATTAAAAATCCACTACCATAATGCCTTGCAGCTATGAATCTGTCATCATAAAGATACAGAAGCGAATGTGACATTTTACTGTTTTGTTTTTTGTTTTTTTTATTTCTCCGGCTCAGTTTGAGATCGTTTGACATCTGGGTGGACTTTACGACGTTTGAGTTGTGGCGTCGAGAGAGAAAGTTCAGAACTTCGACCTCCGGTCACGCTCACACTTAGAGATACACATCAGCTCAGATATGCAGAATGTATGCACACACAGCTGCTGCAGCTTCAATGGAATAGTTCAATGTTTTGGGAAAGACAAGAAGGATCACTCTCATTCTCCCGGCGCACAGCCAGAGCTGGGAAGTGATTATTCCATCTTAAACTTTAAAGCCCCTCTTTCTATGTGAATATTGTTTCTTAATTAGCAATTAGAAAATCCCACTCACTCTCTAATATGCAATAACCAGGCGAATGGTTTTTTAACAATATTAGACATAAATCATTCAGTCATGTACAATATATTTACGGAGCTTCTTAAGTCTTATAGTAAGATTTTTTCTTTATTTAAATCTTGTTCAAACAAGATAATAACTTATGTGAACAAGGTTATGGGACTTTTAGGGGCAACACAACTTTTAAATGTCGATATCATTAAGTTAATAGATGGGCCCCGCTATAGGACATAATGAGATGTATTGTCTGGTCATGCTCGAAAAGTCTGGCCAACACTACAACTTAAAGCTCCTCCAGTGTAAAAGTCTCTGTCCATGTGTAGTGTGATTATAGATCAGCTCTAGCTTCTATATTAATACTGTGAAAGTATCAAAGCCTCAGTCCACAGAGAAATGCACACAGCCTGTATTCAGAAACTGAGCCTTAAAACCAGCCGTCAGGACTTCTGGAACTTTGTGATGTCACAACGAAGCAGTCACCAAGCCCCGCCCACCTGGACCCACCATCCAAACCTTGCAGGATTTGGTTTCTCTGAGTGTTTTTACCTGAAATCTGCTTTATTTTTATTGGATCACTCAGAAAACAGTCAGCCAATCAGAAGAGAGGCTCAGAGCCTCCTCTCTTCTGTTTTTTTTTTTAAATATCTCCCCAGCGTCAGGAGACAGAACATCTTCATCCTCATTACACTAAATTATACCACTGGCCTTCATGACTGTTAAATCATAAGTGTGTCTTTACAGCAAGACATAAACTGTGGTAAACAACACATCCCACACTTCACACAGTTAATTATCACCTATAATATTATGGTTTTATTTATTTTATTTTTGGTAATCTCTGGGTGCTGACACTTTGCTTAAAAGAACAATGGACTCGTTATCATGTGAATATTGTTTTCTATCTTATATTCGGGTCAAAAGTCACTGAAGCAGACAAAGATAATTCTCCTAAAACACTGTGACAGAAAGCAGCGATGGTAAATTGTCAGATTTCATTATTCTTTGGTCTGTAAGTGCTCACAGTCAATCCCACCCACTCTCCCATGAAACAACAAGCGAGCGCAATCAGTGCTTGTACAGTCTCACCATGTCCTTTATTCAACCCTTGATATGAAGCAGTTTCAAAATAAAAGCATAGCACTGGGACACAACAGCACAGGAGCAGAGATAGAAGGAGTAGATACAAGGCAATACTGAGTGTTACTTTGAATATTATTCCAAAGTTAAAGTCCAACTGAAATCACAGAAATCATCTTTTTATTAAGCAATAAAACAAAAAGGTCCTTTAGCCTTAGCGGGGAGGCTAATGTCTGTGTTTGATTGACAGCTGAGCTAGCGAGGAGGGCACTGAGACGATGGAGATATTAAGGCAAGAAAACTGATTCATTTCAGAGGAATCACCACAACTTTGACACACAAATGTGTCATTTAGCAACTACAAGCCATCTTAACATACTGAGCTTTGAGAGCGCGGAGAATCCAACATGGAGGAAGCTAGCATAGCTTTTTAGCTGCATGTCACCGTCCAGTTTTATTGAGGCTCCTCTGAGTAAATACTGATCCACAAGAAGGAGGCATGGTGTTTAGAATTTAAGTGTCTATACAACTAAACTGCAAAAGCAAATGTGTTTTGTAAGACGCGTAATTGTCGCCGGATTAAGTTTTCTATGAGGATATGTTTTTAATTAACGATACGATATTGAGAACATATTTGTTTTTCAAACAAAATATATGACTGGGCAAAATGCTAAGAACAGGAAAAACACCTGTTATTCACACATTATTAGCAGGTGGTTAGCCTCGGTGCTAACCTTGTAGCTGCAGCAGATAAACAGTCTAAATTAGCTTATTTTATTGTATTTGTAGCAGCTGAATGGATTGTATTTGTGTTGGATTTCTTTTCAAGATATTGATGCTTTCAGAAATTCTCATCATCTCCGAACTGGAGTAACATTAACGTTAGAGGCTAATGTGAGTGTTTTTTTACTAGACTGATGCAGCTAATGCGAACGCCGCATCATAATCAAAGGTTAACAGGCTATAATCCCTAAACTAAGATGGTGAAGCATTAACATTGTCACTGTGAGCATGTTAGCATGCTGGCGTTAGCATTCAGCTCAAAGCACTGCTGTGTCTGCAGCCTCACAGAGCTGCTAGCGTGACTGGACATGTAGCGTACAGAGCAGATCTGTATAGAAAAACGTGCATTTTAGTTTCAGTTGGACTTTAAGACGACAAGCAGTAATATTGTTTAACGTTTAGACTAGTACTGTACAAAAGCTGATTCCAACATCAGTGTTATCTTACATGTGTATACAGTACTGGATGCTTCAGTCGGTCGGCTTTCAAAAGATAAGAAGTGCATTTTCTGAAAAACATGCAGCTGCAAACACTCGGTCACACACACACACACACACACGTACATACAGTATTCACATACACACACACCAAATCAAATCAGTCCAGAGTGAGGAGGAGGAGGAGCGTCTTCATCAGGGATTCAGCTCCTCGTCAGGTTCAGGTTCAGATACAGTCCGTATTGCTTTGGCAGAAAAGGGTTTGCAGCGTTCATGTTTATTACAAGCAGCAAATAAATCAAAACCTCGGGGTATCTCTTAAAAAGCAGTCAATTTAGCTTTCTCTAACAAATGCTAATGTATTATAAGTTATATTTTTTGCTTGCCTGCTGTACACAGTAACATCATTAACCTTCGACCCACAGAAGACACTTGTAAGGAATCAATTTTAGCAAAAACTTTCAAAACATTCAAATTTCTGCCGCTTATCTGAGTCCAGGCCTGGACACGGATTATAGGACAAAAGGTCCCTGTGCACAGACGTAAGAGGCCCCCCATCCCTCCTACACAGGACCCCCACACTAGAAACATCATTTCTAGTAGTTTTGAGTGTCTCTTTTAAATAGTTTTCCCGGTCTTTGTCGAGCTCTGTGACTGTCAAACAAGAAATGTGAGTCAGCCCAGGGGCCCCCTGACCTCACGGGCCCCTGGGCTGTTTATTGTTATAATAATAATGTCAGTAAATTCCCGCACTAAATAAGCAGTAGCAGGACTTATTGTTTGTTTTCTGTCGTCCTTCAGCAGTGAAGAAAGGTACTGAATGGAATCGACGTAGTATTAAAAAGGTCTTCAATTTAATTTGGTGAACGCTGTGAAAACACTGCATGAGCTGCAGCCTCAAACACATGCACCGACTCGCTGCATCATTCTCAGTTTAGAAGAGAAGAAAAAAAACATTAAGGGGGGGGTGGTGGTGGAAAGATTAAAGAGTGAACAGCTCAGCCTGTGATGCCTCCGAGTATCACATTCACATGTAGACTCTCCATCTTTCATGCAACCTCTGCTGATTTTCAGCTTTCTTGCTCTAGTTTTTTTGTTTCTTTTCCCCAGTGAAGCCTCTGGCCATCACCTTAATGAGCAATTTCCAGAGAGAGGTGTAACATCAAAGGTTCACAGAGACTGGGGAAAACACAGCGAGAATAAAAAAGAAAAAGCTCTATCCATCATAACGTACACGTCCCAAGTCACAGCTTCAGATGGAGGGAGAAACAGAGGGAGGGAAAGCGCGAGAGGCAGAGGCACAGACACGAGAATGCTCACATTTTCCCTGATCTTGTGTTTCTTGAGTGCCTGTGTTATCTCTGATAAAGGACACTTAGTGATATTTGTTCTTTTCCAGTAAGACCCTCAGGCGACTCTCCTCTACTCCCATGCACACACACAAACACGCAAGAAGCACATACACCGCCGTAGCTCTGTTTGTACTTTAAATTACTGAACACAGACCCCGTATCCTCTCGACTTCCGCTTCAAAACATAATCAAATCATTCATCCTCAGAGTCACTGAATATACAATTATACTGTATTCTTAAATAACATTAAAGATAATTGATTCGGCCACTTGACCGTGGCTTTCAGAAGTCTCCGTCTTTGTCAGTGCAGCTCTGACTCAGCTAACAGACAGAAGCACGAGGAGAAGAGAAAATGGATGCAATTTCCTCCTTAATGTACAAGTGTTTATGTCGCGGCTGCAGAAGGTCAATCCCGGTCAAATACACAGAGTACAGAAAGAAAGAAGTCATTTTTGAGAAAGGTCTTTTCTGTCCGGCGGCAGGTCAAAAAATAATTATACTTTCCTCTCTAGAAGAACGTACCCTTGGTGTCCCTGCACAGTATCCTCTTGAAGGCCTTCCTGAAATCCTTGTTGAAGATGGTGTATATGACCGGGTTCAGGCAGGAGTTGCAGTAGCCAATCCAAAAGAAGAATTTGAACAAAGGGTCGGGGATTCTGCACGTCTCCGGGCACACCGCCTGAAGGGAGTAAGAGAAGAAGAAGGGGAACCAGCAGATCACAAACACGCCCATCACCACGGCCAAGACGAAGGTGAACCTCTTCTCCCTGTTCACCATGGCTTTACGGCGGGAAACGGGCGTCCCCTGAATCGGAGGCGTTCCCTCGGATACCAGTTTGGTGCCAGAGGACGTGGCCATGGTGTTTTTGTACCTGCAGGCCAGATTCAGCACCTGAACTTTGAATCCTTTGCCTTGGGGCAGTCCCAACGTTGTCTTGTCGGTTCTCTTCATCTCTCCTTTGACGTCCCCTCTGAGATCTCCTTCCTCGCCGATCTCCAGCTCGGAGCCAGAGCTGGAGGGGTTGTCGGGAAGCCCCTCCCCGCCGTCGTCAGGATGTTTCTGAGACTCTTTGTTGGGAACAGCTGAGAGGATTTGGCTGTCACTTTGGGGAATTGCAGAGGAGGATTTCTGGGCCGGAGCGGCACTTGAACGAGGAGGGTGGTGCTGAGTGTCCTGGCTCGTGGTGCTCTGGGCCGGTTTTCGAAGTGATGACGAGGTGGAATCCGAGCCAGACACTGTGGTCAGGACTTTTTCTTGCTCGACGGCAGCCGAACCTCCTTGATCCCCATTCTGTTGTGACTGCTCGGATAACTTTGGCACAGCCTCACTAGCTGCCACATTGGCGTTACTTCCCGCCACCGCTTTCTGCTTCTTCCCAGGCGGGCAGCGAGTGTGCTGCTTAGCGATCTGATAAATCCTCACATACACCAGGATCATTATCACGCAGGGAGCAAAGAACGAGCCGATGGTGGAGTAGAGAATATACCAGCGCTCGTTGTTCAGTTCACAAGTCTCTTCGCCTCCTTCACTCTTGTCCAGGGTGAGAAGAGGCGGGAACGAGATGACGGCAGAGATCAGCCAGACGACGATAATGGCAGCCTTGATGCTCGAGGGGGTGCGCTTGGCGCCGTAGGACACGGGCCGGGAGATCGACAGGTAGCGGTCCAGAGCTATTGCGCACAGGTGCACGATGGAGGAGGTGCAGAAGAGAACATCCAGCGCCAGGTAGATCTCACACCAAATCGAGCTGAACGCCCAGTAGCCCTGCAGCTCGTTCGCCAAAGAGAAGGGAATAATAAGCGTGGCGACCAAAATATCCGCCGCGGCCAGCGACACCAGGAAAAGGTTCTGAGCCCCCTTCAGGGACCGGGACGTCAGTACAGCAATGATGACCAGGATGTTCCCGACGATGGTCATGATCATCATGAAGGTGATGGCAATGGCGAAGGCTGCGGTGGCTTGCGGGGTGTACGGCGAGGTCCTGATGGTGCTCCGGTTGCAGGGTCGGGTGCCGGAGATGAGGCTGATGTTCCTGTAGGGGAGTCCGCCGAGCTCCGACAGGCAGGGAGCATCTGGAGCGGCTGCCATGGCGGTGATGGAGGTGAACTTTATTAACAGTCTCTTACAGAACGTGAGGCGGCAGACGGGCGTCTCGGTGGTAAACCATTGAGAAACAGGATGAGGGTGGGGGGGTGGGTGGGGGGGGGTCAGTCAAGGTGAAGCCATGTGATCTTTACACCACAAAGGAGAGAGACAAGAGAGAGACACACTCGGTCAAGATATGTGTTTTATCAATATGTTGAATCCACCCAACAGCAAATACAGACTTTAAATATCAGATAAATGAAGTGCAGAAAGGAAGATTAAATACAAATACTCAAGTACAGGTGCTTAAGTAAATGCACTCAGCTTCTTCCCACCACTGCTTGTTAATCTACAGAATATTACATATAAACTTAGGAAACACTGACGTTCTTGGTTTGTGACCTTTTACAAAGATCAGTGTCTCGTTGTAGAAACTTAAACATGGTTTCAGTTCAGTAAATTAAATTATAAATAAGGTCTAACAAATCCATGTGGTAGAAGTTTAGTTTTTTCTTCTTTCCTTTCTCATGATTCATCTGACGACCCCTCGCTTTTATCTGGTGACCCTTTGGAGGCGCCCGACTCCGAGATTAGGAACCGCTGGACTGAACAATCTAACGGTACATGAAGTAAAACCTTCAACAGTAAAAAGCTGCTGAGGCGTGGATGACTCAGGATCAGTGATCCGTCACAGGAGACAGTTATGAAGAAGTTTTACTGCTGATCCTAGTCTCTCATTTTGCTGCTGATGCTTCTGCAAGTTAAAATACGAACGCAGGATTTTAACTGAACTCGTGATGGAGTATATTTACATTTCCCTCTATTAATATTTCCTCCACAGCTGTTAATGTCGCAGCCAAGTCTGCAGTAGGGAAGTAAATACGCCGCCTCTTTACAAAGTGCTCGTTGATCTGACCTGTCACTCCCAGAGCTGAGTGGCTGGTTTCCTGGTGATTTCAGACATCACAGTTCACGAGCTGCAGAGCTCCGAGTGAAAGGAAAGGTGTTTGAAACGACACGTTGCAAAGAAAAACACACTGGAGCTGAACCTAGTTGTTCTGAAACAGCAGACGCAGCGTATTGTGTTCCTGCAGGAGGTCAGTGCAAGTGCAAATGTTGATGAATTCATTCATTAATGAATATAATTGAGTTGTTACGTTTCAAATGGGCTTTTCTTGAATTTAGATTTTCATACAGTCATTAGCTGCAGCTCGCGCTACGTGGAAGGAAGGAGATTTAAAAAGATGTTCAAATAGCTTTGAGAAGAATTACTCAGAAAACAGGATCATTGCAAATGATGATGTGACACGGAGCAGCGGTTCCCAATCTGGGGGTCGGGGCTCCCCACGGGGCCCCGAGATAAATCTGAAGGGTCATGAGTCGACCAGAGGGACATGAAAACAAGATGAACATATTAAACACATTTAAGAGTTGGAGAAGGAGACGCTCGCTCTGTGGATGAACCAGAACAAACTGGCTCAGGGTGCGTCAGCGCAGACATGTGAAACCCATCATGCTTCACTGATTATTATTATGCTGATTATCACCCGGTCTGCGTCCACAGCTGCTTTCATCTGGATCGAACAGTCAAAACATGCAAATACACAGAACTGAGGTCAGTCCGTCACAGCGAAGGTCTCTGTTAAAGTTTCCTGTAACTGAATATCCGAACAATTAGCGAAGGCGCGGTCGGAGGCAGCGAGGCGCAGCGGCACAGACCGACGCCGCGCAGCAGTTTCAAGCTTCACAATTAAATGACGACACGTTTGTAATTTAAATATTAAAATATTAAAATAAAACATTAAACTGAGGCTGCAATGTTTCTGCATCATATGAAGTTACATGTAGACGTGGACTTGCACGGTTTTGAAGCTTTGACCGGAGCTCTGTTAATCAGCTCTTCTTCTGTGGTTTAATGGCAGCGGCTGGAGAATCAGCTCCACCTGTTGTTTATCTCCATCAACCAGTCGAACAGAGGAGAGAAACGAGGCTTCGTCTGCCTGTTATCTGCCTGATAGGCTGCTCTGTAAATATGATGAACATTTGCATTGAGTTTGGTTGGACACCTGGATAAATAAAAGTATTCAAAGCAGCTGTTTAGAACTGGAGGGAGAGTTTCTGAGGATCAGGAGAGTCAGATAATTGAAAATGACTTGACTTCTGTTCATGTGTGTTTTCGGGCTCAGCCCAGTGATGCTGAAGAAACTATTACAGGTAAATCTCTTTCAAGATTTCCTTCACTATGACTGAAAGAGTCGACGTAGAAATCTTAAGTTCTTTAGTCAGAAACTGGAATCTTTTTAAACGCCTCTGTCCACATCCTCCATCAGATCAAATGTTCTGTGTCTTACTGGTTCCAGCTCTTCCAACTGTTCACTCTTTCTCATGAGATGTAGTTGGAGAGCGGAAGCTGCTGCCTTTACGCGCTCATGATATTCTCTAAGCTGTAACTGCTCTTTCTGTTTAACTGACACAGAAGCTGCTGCAATAAGAAGCTGCTCCTCCTTCATATTCTTACATCCCAGTTTGTGTCCAGTGAACACATTGATGCTCAAGATGGAGTCTGTTCATTTCACATGGATCAACACACGAGCTTATTAACACATGAAGGAAACTTTGAGCACAGTGAAATAAAAGCAGAGACAGATCCGCAGATACTTACTGAGACTGAAGCGTCGGTGCGTCATTCCAGCCGACAACTTTAAAAGTTTCTTTTTCTGTCGCCAAGACGCAGAATTTCGCCCAAAGTGTCCGGTGACGAGGCGCGGAGTGTCCGACACACGGTGTGTGCGCTCGGATCCACAGACCGAGCTCTCTCACACAGGAGATCCAGTTACATGAAGCAGGAAGGAGGGGGATCAAATCAAAGCTGAAGTTTTCTCAAGAAGTAGATGATTAAAAAAAAAAAAAAAAAGATGAACCGGTGTGAGCTGGAGCAGGCGCGCGCACGGAGCTCCTTACATCCCGGGTCGGTGCAGACAGACTCTTCTCTCAGAGGCAGACGTGGAGAAGTGATGCGGATCTTACCGGATAAACGAGGACGCGCTTCTTTACGCGCAGCCTCCAAAGTGTCCTCGCGCCGGTTCATCCGCGCGCTCCCACAGGACGGTCAGGGTGAAGATCACACACAGTGTGTCCAAATGTAGAGACACGTGAAGAAGAACTCAGACCTTTGACTCACTCAAAGGTTCAATACCACAATATTACAATAGTCTATGAGTCATAACAAATAAATAAATAAAATATATGATGAAAGAATCAAAAGTAAAAAGGCTCATTATGCTCTGATCATCTGAAACCATTTATCTGTTAACTGATTCATCAATCAGCAGCTGTTCTAATAATCAATTAGTTGTTTCTCAAATTAAAACACCAAACAGTCTCTGGCTTCTCTGAGCAGTCGCTGCTTTTCTTTGTCTGATTGTAGATTCAAATATTTTTGTTGGTTGGACAAAAAAAAAAAAAAAAAGAAATTGTGACGACGTGTGACCGCTTTGGATTCTGGGAAATTGCGACAGGCGTTATTCTCCTTGAGGCTTGAGACTCCTCTGACTTTAGATAAAAGAGTTTTTCAAACGGCATTTAAAGGAAAAAGACGAAGTGAACTCGCTGAGCAGAACTCCGAACCCTGTTCGTCAAGGTTTGGATGGTGGGTCCAGGTGGGCGGGGCTTGGTGACTGCTTTGTTGTGACATCACAAAGTTCCAGAAGTCCTGACGGCTGGTTTTAAGGCTCAGTTTCTGAATACAGGCTGTGTGCATTTCTCTGTGGACTGAGGCTTTGATACTTTCACAGTATTAATATAGAAGCTAGAGCTGATCTATAATCACACTACACATGGACACACACCTTTACACTGGAGGAGCTTTAAAGTTGAATATGTAATGAGATGTGTCACAGTCGACTGAACAAACCTGTAACACAAACACAGTTTATTCACAAGTTTCTCTCTGGTGTGTAATTGATGCACAGAAAGTCTGAGGATCACCAATTTAAAAGTTTAAAAGTTTAAAATTGAGCAAATTAAACCTGATGGAAAAGTCAGAGGATCAGCAAAGTGACGAGGGTTCATCCTCTGAGGAACACGAACGTTAACACCCTCAAAACTCTCAAGGTCACATGTTTCATTGAATATTTCCATCACAATACAACAAACAAACACACACTCCACAACTAACTGTTTCTGTCTGTTCCATATTCAACACTAAATTTAACACGACAGGTTGAACTAGCTGCACTCCTGTTTCCACTCTTTGCCGTCATGACACCAATTACTGATAATATGAAACATTTATTCATTCATTATTCATCCCTTCAGTGTGTGGGCTTCACGTCCAACACACTAAACTAAACAACATAACACACACACACACACACACACACACACATGTGTCACGATCCAAAAGTCAAGTCAGTGGGAACCATGTTTTATTTATGTCTGAAAGGTGATGACAGTTTTACAGATTCACACTTAAGAGCGTGTGGAGAGGCGGAGTGATCACAGACTAATGCATCACCCAGTCATGTGGAGACTTTTCTAATAGTAACACACACACACACACACACACACACACACACACACACAGAAAAACATTCATCTTCATGTGTGTCCTGTGTATCCGCCCACCGCTCGACCCCTGCGGTCCTCGTGTGCATACATTTCCATTATATCACATATCCACTACAACACAGGCAGCTGCCTGTTATCAAAAATGACAACAACAAAAAAAATAATAAATCCAGTGATCACAGGTTTTTAAAATCCAAACAACGGGAGGTGAATGATAAACAGGAAGTGATAGTCTGTTAATCACAGCAGGCTGATTAAAGTCAGTCGTTTGGTCAGATGTGATGCACAAACATGGAAACGGAGTAAAAGAAGAAGAAGACGTGTGGGTGAAGGTGTCTTCCTCCAGTGCCGATCAGAGATAAGATCAGGTATTGATTATAGCTGATCAGCTGGTTCTCATGGGTTAATATTAGCTCCCACACTGAGCTGATTATTGATGATTATTGTCCAGTGAAGCACAGCAGAGAGGGAGGCTGTGAGATAGATGTGACTGTGTCTTTATTCCCTCTTCTTTTCTTTTATTGAGAGAAAAGTTAATCACAAGAGAAAGGAAACAAATCAACTGGGACTTTCATGATTATGTTTTATTGATTAATAATTAAAGTCAGGCAAAAAAAAAAGAGAAAAACCCGCTGTGAATTTATGGGAGGAGAGCTCAGCTGCTCGAGGCGTCTCCACGATCTTCGTGTAAAAAACAAGTAGAATAGTTTGAAAAGAGCCGCAGCACTTTAAAGACTTTACTCAGACAGTCGTGTTCCTGCCGCAGAGCTCAGAGGAAAAACCTTTACATCACATTTACGGCTTCCAGGGGAAAATGATGAAGTTAATATGTCTCATTTTTAGATGATCTGAAAAATCAAACGTGTAAAAAACGACCACAGAACAGCAGAGAGGGAGAAAAGTCTAGAGCTTATTGTACAATAAATATCTTCACTTTAAAGAGCGAAATAGCACTTAGTAAGCTCTCACACTTTATCGTTTTGTAGGTTTAATTTAAAATGGATGAGAGTATTCAGAGCAGCAGTTACAGCTCCATCAGGTCTAAAGGTGTCTGTCCATGTGTGGCTTGATCATAAAGGTCTCATGGTTTGTGACGGACAATTTATGTTGCAGCTCTTGGACTCTTATGTTTCATTTCCTGTTTTATTTTGTGTGTCTCGTGGATGTTTTACTTCCTGTCTTCGTCCTGTTTCCCCGTCTCGTTGATTGTCTGCTCCGCCCTGATGTGTTTCACCTGTGTTCAGTCACCCTCACCTCCCTGCTGCGCTCACCTTCGTCTTTGTCCCTCCGTCCTGTGGTTCTATGTTCCCAGTGTTTTTTGGCTTCTCTGTTTTTGCTTCTGTTTTCCTGTCCAGTTCCCAGTGTTTGTCTCGGTGTCGGACTTTTTCGTAAGTGACTTTTCGTTATCAAGAACTCCCTTGTGTTGGCGGCACTAGGTTTTATATCAGTCCACAGAGAAATGCACACAGCCTGTATTCAGAAACTGAGCCTTAAAACCAGCCGTCAGGACTT
The DNA here is from genome assembly GCF_021018895.1 of Seriola aureovittata. NCBI lineage: Eukaryota > Metazoa > Chordata > Actinopteri > Carangiformes > Carangidae > Seriola > Seriola aureovittata. Next base: position 23,808,476 of record NC_079381.1, on the reverse strand, counting down.
CTGGAACTTTGTGATGTCACAACAAAGCAGTCACCAAGCCCCGCCCACCTGGACCCACCATCCAAACCTTGCAGGATTTGGTTTCTCTGAGTGTTTTTACCTGAAATCTGCTTTATTTTTATTGGATCACTCAGAAAACAGTCCTGTTGTTACTAGAGCTGCAGAGAGAAGCCTGAGAGAGGAGATGTAAAACTACACTGAGATGGTTTTTATATCTTCTGATGGATCAACACTTCAAAATAAAAGTAAAATAAAAACCTTTTAAACAGAGATAAAAGGATATTTCACTGATGAACTAAACAAAGTTTTCAGAGTGAGTCTTTTTTCTGCAGGATTAATGCAGCTCAGTATAAACTGATGCGGTGACTTAATAACACCTGAGCTGATATTTGACATGTGGAGCAGATAACTGAATTTTAAAGCCGAGGAACAGGACGTTGAATAAAAGGTGATACTTGAGCTCTTCCCTCCCTCTTGTCTTTGGTCGGATGCATTAACACACTACAGCAGGGTCAGCTTATCTCCTAAGAGCAGGTAGAAACTCATTTCCAAAGGGGGGGTTTAGTGTTACTGTAGTGTTAACTTCAGATACTGAAAAAGTGCTTCCTGTGCACTGAGTCAGTTTTAAACTTTAAATTCTTCTTCTTCTAAAAAAGAGTTCCCAAACGTGTTGTTTCCTGACCCTGTAAAACCTCTGACAGGAAAACGCTTCAAGATGCTGCTTTCCTTTTATCTCCGCTACCTGCCAAATATTTATCAGCGGCTCAGTTTATTGTCATGCAGGTAGTCTGCCGGAAAATTGCTCTGACATTTACACTTGACATGTTGTATTAAACAACAGTCAAGGCGTGAAGCTAAGAGAACAGACCTGCCCATTACCGAGCGTTCAGGACGACAGAATGAGGACGTCACCTCGAGACGACGTACAGCAGTCGGAGGAGGATGAGGATGTTGTTTATAAACATCTGGATCTTCCTCATCAGTAAACCTGATGCTGAGACTTCAGCTTCCTACACGTCTGTATTTACTGCTTTAATGCTGGAGGTGAACCCAGCCTGACTGCGCCTGCTGCTTTGTGATTCTGATCTGACCTCTGAAAAATCCAAGGAAAAATAAAGAATAAAAGCAAAAGAAAGTAAATACATAAATAAATAAAGCTCTGGCCTGGCGCTGCTGTCCAGGATCTGGCGCCTCTTTGGCCCCCAGGGCCCAACCGGAGAGGCCACAGATTTTTGGTGGTTTGTGGTTTGTGTTTGTTTTCTTTCCCCTAATTGTATTTTTCTACTGCTGTCCATTTTAAACACACACACACACACACACACACACACACACACACACATTCTGATCCAGACCTTTACTATGTGTTTTGTTGCAGCGTGTCGTGTTTTCATGTTCCTCTCCTGTATTACAGAGACTTCTGGTCAAACGACTGAAAGCTTAAAGCTCATTGATCTGTTGTTATGTGTGATTATGAATCAGGCTATAATTAAATAAAAACACTTGTATTGTATGGTCATATAACCAAACATGCAGATATAATAATATAACTGCACATTTTTCAACATTAATGATTCTAACATTTTTCCCCACATAGTCAAACATTACAAAAACAAAGGTTTTTTTTCTGTAAAAATCTTAATGTGGAGTAAAATTATTTCAGCTTTTCAAGTTTTTCCTAAACCTGGTTTTCTTCTGTTGCAGCTTCCTGTTTTCATTAGTGTGGAAAACGTGAAATGTGTTTCTTTAATTAACCACTGTAACGTTTCAGCTCGTTATAACTCTGATGTCATGAAACATGAAGTGAAGAAAACGCCTGGTCTGTATATGTTGGTTTTATTAACAGATGCTCAGTCTAGTCCTGTGGTCCTCTGGTGTTACTCTGCCCCCTGGTGGCAGCGTTCAGGTGGTGCAGTGAAGGTGGAGCTGCAGATATAGGTGAGTGACTCTTCTCTGTGTTGGCAGGAGCATCATTCTGGTACTGGTTTCCTGTGTGGGCGGAGCCGAGGGACGCCTTCATACTCTGGATGACCATGTCAATGTTTGAATCCTCCGCCTTCTCAGCATCACTGCTTTCCTTCTCCGTCGACTTCTTAGAGGCGTCTGGTGAAGAGAGGAGGGAAAAGAAGGAGAATGAAGTATCTGACGTCACCACCAGTCAGTTCAATGATCAAATAACCTGCAGAACTAATGATATTCCCATCAGCCTCAGCGCTAATTTGCTAACACACTAAACTGTGATGGTGAACATGGTAAACAACCTGCTAAAACATCAGCATGTTGACACCGTCAGTGAGCTGATATTAGCATTCAGCTCAAAGCACCGCTGTGCCTAAGTCCAGACTCACAGAGCTGCTAGCGGCTAATGCTACTAGCTGCTGATGTATCCTGGAGCCTGCAGCAGATCCCGGCTGCACACCCCCAGATTTAGAGTCTGTCAGTCAGGAGGCAGATGTTTGAGTGCACAGTGCATCAAATATTATCCAACAGCACAAAGGAAATGAAGCTGGATCAAACAGTAAATGGTGGTAGAACAGCTCAGAAAACAAAACATGACTTTTACATCTTTGGAAATTTAATCAACAGCATCATATTTAGATTATATCATTAGCACTATATAATTTCCTGTTCATATAAAACAGTTATGTACAAATCTTCTTAGCTTTTGCATGATACACTGCTTCAGTGTTTGTCTCCAGTATTAACCCAATACATTATTGAGCTCCAGCAGTAACTATAACTGTGAACGTACCACAGTTGTAGAGGTGACGAACTCTCTCAACGTCCCTGTTTGTCATTTTGACCCTCTGACCCATCTGCTTCACCTCGGTGTTCGATACGATGGTGGGCAGACCGTTGGCGGAAAAGAAACCGCTGACACAGAAATAAAAAATAAATAAATAAATGACTGCGACAGAGGAAAAAATTTAAAATGCCTTCACAAGCTTTTTATTTTGCACACTTTACCTTCCGTAGTGCATGATAGAACTGATGTCATAAGGAAGGTCAAAGGTGTTGCCTTCTTGCATTTTGAAGTTTCTCTCCATCCCTGAAACACATCTGTTGTTTTCACTCAGACACAAACGGGACAAACATTCGTCCATGAAACACTGGAGCATTACCTGCCATGATGTTATCAGGAAGGACGGTGATGTACTGCTCGCGGTCTGTCCTCGTGTGCTCGTGGTGGAAGCCCAGAGCGTGAAGAATCTCGTGGGCAACGTTACCCACCATGCACGGGGGCCCGACGAAGACGGGCTGTTCACCGCCGACGAAGCCGACAAATGAAGCACAACTGGAAGACGACGACGAAGAAGAAACACAATGAAGTAAAAATAAAAAACACTGGTCTCCTGTGTGACTTCCTGCTTTGGTGCTGTAATAATTACTACAGCCACTAGAGGTCAGCCAACAACAAAACACAACTATAGATCATGACAGACGACCTATAGGGTCGTTTTTTTACGTCAGCCTCATTAACGTCACCAACTTCAGAGACGTTTTAGAAAGACAGTCTTCAGAGACACTGTCTGATTCCTACACACCCTTTGCTGGCTTTGAAGAGCAGGTAGTTCGTCTCGGTGATTCGGTTGTGGAAAGACACGCAGGTGTGCTCAGACACCATCGCCATAGCAGCGAGGATGTCGCTCGTCCTCCCGGCTGGAAAACAGAAAGTAGAAGCAAAACAAAGACTCCTGTGATCAGACACTGGGATCAGTGATCTGGTTTTATCTTCAAACCCTCGGACTCCTCACCCAACTCTGGACTGATGGCGTACGGGATCTCCTGTGTCGGCCATGTTCTTTCCACTGCGTTCCTGTCAGTCTGCAGGTAAATAAGATTTATCATGTTTTAGTAAGTCTCCAGACAACAGAGGAGGAGCGGGTTGAGGAGCACAGATGGGCTAATGCATATAACCTGCCTGCTGCTCCTCCACAATAAAAGCCTTCCAGCATTAAAGAACAACTGAGAATAAAAAACAAACTTCAAAATTCACAGAATTTAAAATCAGGTTCTTAGTTTAACGAATAACGAGAGTTTCACTCACTGACAGAATCATGTCGCCTTCAATTATGGCGTCATTGCTCATCAGTTCTGTCACAAACACAAAAACAGTATTTATGTAGTTTTTCCTTCTGTTTCTTCTCAGCTCCAGATTAAATTCACAGGTTTTCTCTCTGCGACTGTTGATCGGCTCAAGAATATGTGTGTGATCTGAAGTGGATTTAATGATTTAATAGAGTCAGTTTTCCATGAAATCGCTCAATAAAACCCTCAAAAACTGGACTTGGTTTTTGTTCTGATGAGTTTTGAGTTTGATAACATGACGACATGATGGATTCAAATCGTGTTTCCTTTGATTTCTCCAGTGCAGTGATGATGGTTTTGTGTGGATGACACAAAATATAAACATTCATTCATCATACATGTCTTCAGACTAGATTTCTGGCCTCACCATCTAAAGTCTCTGGGTTAGACTCCATGTAATGCCAGGCTGCGATGAGCCAGTCCTCCTGCAGAGCTGCAACAACACACAGTCTTACATTATAGAAACACGAAAGCTCCTAAATGTCAACACTGATGGATCCACACTCAGATGACAACAGACTATACCTGTGTTGGCGTCTTGTATAGGTCTGGAGTTAACTGGAAAGCAACAGATGAGAGAAAAAACATGGTTTGCTTTTTCCAGAGAGAAAATAAATCAAACAGTCCTACATGATCATTTCTTACCATCTTTAAGATTTACAACAGATAAAAGTGCAGCGAGAAGCAGACGCAGCATGGCTGATCCTCTCAGCTCTGCTCCTTCGTTAGTCACGTTAAGTCAAATCACCTGTGAGCTGCTGCCTCATTTATCCCTGAGGAGCTGAAGTTGCAAGTAATTAAATACATTTATTACACAAAGCTCTTCAGGTCAGTTCTCAGGTACAAGACACATGATGATAGATAATTATGCATCATACTATAAATAAAAGTACATTTTGGAGGTACTTTTATTTATAAATATATACGTACTTAATATATAATGTACTTAAAATATTGAACAGTAACTAAATATATTTACTCAAGAACTGTACTTAAATAAAACCTAAGCTAATGGGTACATTGGTATTGGTGTGTATGTAGCCTACCTGAATTAATATTCATATATCAGATGTGAATGTGTCATATTATATATATTTCATATTTTCTGCAAAGTAATTGTATTAGATAGATAGATAGATAGATAGATAGATAGATAGATAGATAGATAGATAGATAGATAGATAGATAGATAGATAGATAGATGTTGAATTATTTTATTATTTTATTATCATAATGAATTAATTACCCTAATAAATGATTCACAGGCTCAAACTTTTGCACATACCACAATTTGCTGCTGATTTATGTTTTATTTTTTCAGTTTTTCATATTCATGAATAAAATTTAACAGTAACATTTGAAGAAAGTCTAATTCGAAGATCAGTTCAGCTTGTCACCATGCAGACGCTGCAGTAGGTGGCGCTGTGGTTTTCGTCCCGCGAATAAACACAAAGAAGAAGAGTGAATACTTCCGGTAACAATACAAACACATGGGCTGAAAACGTCTCAGGGTAAAGTTCTCCTAACTCACGTTCCTGTTCATTTTAAACTCTTTATTGTGCTGTAGGAAGAAAAATGATTTATAAATACCAGCTGCCTTTTTCTGTTAGCTTAGCGTGCTAGTTGTTCGTTACGAACTAAGGTGACGTTACGAGGTTTAGCTAGCTGCTAGCTTACATGCTAATATTTTTATTTCATTTGTAAAGCAGAAAAACGTCAGTAAAGTTATTGTTAATTATTATAATGTTTCCTAACGATGTGGTGGGAGCTTCATTACTGTGCTATAGTAATGACGTGAGCTCGTTTAGTAAAAGATAGATAAGTTTAATACAGTTGTTTTTAGAAATTTGTCCACTCCCAGCTAAAGTACTTAATGTATTGTGATGATATGACGTGTGTGTGTGTGTGTGTATGTGTGTGTGTGTATGTGTGTGTGTGTTGTGTTGTGTGTCTGTCTGTCTGTTGTGTGTGTCTGTCTGTCTGTCTGTGTGTTGTGTGTGTGTGTCTGTCTGTCTGTCTGTGTGTTTTTGTGTTGTGTGTCTGTCTGTCTGTCTGTCTGTGTGTTTTTGTGTTGTGTGTCTGTCTGTCTGTCTGTCTGTCTGTGTGTTGTGTTGTGTTGTGTGTGTCTGTCTGTCTGTCTGTGTGTTGTGTTGTGTTGTGTTGTGTTGTGTATATATAGAAGATGCACTGACAGTCAACTGTTCCACCTGTTTCTTCTTCAGTGTGCAGTCATGACGAGGTGGGCGAGAGCCAATAATGTCCATAAACACAAACCAGTAGAGGCCACTCCATGGAGTCAACTCAGAGGAGGAGGAGGAAGAGGAGGACGAGGTCAACAAGGACCTCAGAGGGACCACCTGAGAGGGACTCAGCCCGGCGGATCAGCTGTGAAAAAACCCAACCGTAAGAAGAAGGACTATGCGAGCGAGGACGTGAACGGGTTCCTGGAGTATCTGCAGCAGACCGGACAGCCGCTGCCCAGAGGGGGAGGGAGGGAGGAGGAGCGGGAGCTCAGGGAGGAGGTGGAAGTCGCCCTGAAGAAAGACAGGAGGAGAGAGGACAGAAGGGTCAAGAGACAGAACAACAAGAAGAACAACATGGTGAGTGATTTCAAAACAGATGTTCCAGACATCACATATGGATTATTTGCTAAACCTGCTCAGTGTTTGGTCATCAATGATATTGAGTGATTTAATCAATGAGTGGATCAACAGATAATTAATGTGCAACTATTTTGATAATCAATTAACTCTTTTTATCAAGTAACAATATCAGGCAATCATTCTCTGCTTCGACCGATCGGTGTCAGGCTGTTTCTTCTGTTTTACTCATGAGAATCTGACAAAACGAGACATTTGAAGTTTGATGATGATGATGTTTTAAATTTCTTTATTTCAGGATGTGAATCAGTTTGAGGGAATCAGGGTCTTTATGTGAAATATCTATAGAAAATAATATAATAAAGATGAAGGTTAGAGTGTAACAGCTGATTATCATGTAGAGTTGTTATTTGAATATCCTAATCATTTAAACAACATTCAGGTGGAAACTCTTTCACTGCATTTCTTCACACACCTGTCGTCTACCTGCTGACACATGAGAGGACACTTAAACATACATTTATTTATTTATTGGGCCCTTTAGAGACAGTGAAGATCAGCTGATCACCTTTTTAAAGTTCACATATCAAACTGCTCTCTGACCGTGTCTGTCTGCTGTTTGCTGCTGAGCAGGTAGAGGACAGAGGCTGTCTACAGATGTTTCTCTGAAAACAGCTGGATGAGAGCTGAGAGACGCCAAACCCTCCGTAGAGCCGATTCTTTGTGGCGTCATTATTATGAGGAACCACTTTCACATAGAATTCGTCACATGATAAAAACATATTGATTAGCGCAGCAGTAAGTGCTCGGGACCACAGGTGTGGGTTTTCTGTCACACTGCTCTCACTCTGTTTCTGTCCTTCCCTCCTCAGCTGTGTTTTAACTGCAGGAAGCCCGGCCACGGTCTGGCTGACTGTCCCGAGGCCGACCGAGACGAGGAGATGGGCCGAGGCATCTGCTACCGCTGCGGCTCCACCGAACACGAAATCCACAAGTGTAGAGCTAAAGTGGATCCTGCTCTGGGTGAGGAGGAGGAGGAGGATGAAGGCCACAGACGTCTGTCATAGATTAACATGTGATCCTGCTTTTATAATGTGAACACGTTGTGTCTCTCAGGTGATTACCCGTACGCTAAGTGCTTCATCTGCGGTCAGACCGGACACCTGTCCCGCTCCTGCCCAGATAATCCTAAAGGACTTTACGCACAAGGTACAAACACAGATGTTCACCTCACTGTTTGTACAATAATTCATGTTACACTCCTTTAAATGATGTGTGTGTGTGTGTGTGTGTGTGTGTGTGTGTGTGTGTGTGTGTGTGTGTGTGTGTGTGTGTGCGCGCGTGCGCGTTCGCAGGAGGAAGCTGTCGTGTCTGTGGGTCAGTGGAACATTTTCAGAAGGACTGTCCGGAGCACCAGGCTGCAAGTGAGTCTCTAGTGTGTGTGTGTGTGTGTGTGTGTGTGTGTGTGTGTGTGTGTGTGTGTGTGTGTGTGTGTGTGTGTGTGGTAACAATCTGCACGCTCACAGTGTCTAATTTGAACAAATCAGTTTCCACTCGTCATTTGAAATGACTTTGGAACCCCCCCCCCCCCGTGTCCCTGCAGCGAACTCTGTGACGGTCGGCTGGTTGTCCAACAACATGAGCGCGGACCACGAGGAAGTCCATGTTCCAGTGAAGAAAGCCAAACCCAAACAGACGAAGGTGGTGATGTTCTGATTAGCTGAGAAGGTCGACAGCTCCACACACACACACACACACACACACACACACACACACACACACACACACACACACACACACAGCTCTGACCAGCTTCAGCTCCTGGACTCCAGCACACGGACTAAGAACCATCCAGTGACGTGGTTCAGACACTTTCTGTTTGTCTTTGTTTATGATCCTAAAGCTTCTTTATAATAAACTTGTGCTTCTGTGTTTTTACAGCCTCATTTTATTTCATTATCAACGTGATCGTCACGTAGAAACATCAGACACAGCTTAACTCAAAGTCCACTCACCAGCCTTTTCCAGAGCTTTCAAATGCATCTTCCACTCTGTCTGGAGCAGATGAAAAAAGATGAATAATTTGTATATTTTAACTTTTGAAAAGTTATTTGTCTTTTAAAAAAACTATTTCAGCATGAGGTCCATTTAGTAGCTGTGCTGCAGCTTTTGATCACATCGCATGATCTTGGTTTGATGATTGAGTTTTTAAAAAATTTCCATCTTACAGCAGAAAATTGTAAATTACTCAGTATTTTATCAGACTGCAACATAAACGAGACAGCTTCCCATTAGAAAAGATAACACAAAATCAACTAATTTAGCACTTAGTTTCATGATGTAGAACTTAATATTAATTCATATAAAAAGTAAAAACTAATTCAGTTGCTCATTTAAAGTATTTTTTAATAATAATGTATTAAACCTGCCGGCTCTGAATGAAGCTTTGTGGCTGGTGTGTATTCCCTCTATCTGAGGTGTTGTGTGTGGAGGTGTAATGTGAGGCCTCGGCCACTCGGGGGCAGAACTGAGCTGCAGCAGTGATGCTGAGGAGCAGACACACTCCAGCACAGACATCCTTTAACTGTGCAAAGTGATGGTTTCCATAATGTGTCCTGCATTAGGAACCTGATCACAGTGGAAACAGCATCGCCTGCTCCTTAAAGGACGTGTCACAGCTGATCTCCTCCTCACAGACACCAGGGAATAAAGTGATGACACGGTCTGGTGGTACTTTTCACAGCGGGGGGAGGACAGTCGAACCTCCGGCAGGACGGAGCGCTGTGCGACTGATCGATGAGGTTGTCGACACCCGGACTTGATCAGAAACACTGAGGCTGAAACTGAATGCGTCAGCAGCTAATGAGCGTGAGGCTGTGACACACACACAGTCTCAGAGGAAACCTCGTAAACAACAGACGACCAGACCGGACTGTTTTCTGGACTCGGTTCAGCTGCTCACTCCAGATAAAGTTCTTCTGTTTTCCTGGACCAGGAGCAGAGATCCGTGTGTGTGTGTGTGTGTGTGTGTGTGTGTGTGTGTCCCTGGAGAGCAAGAAACAAGGTCTTACATCATTGATGATGTAAAAGGTTTCTGGGAAATCCTCAGTTCTTTGACCAGCGTTCAGAACTTGTACCTCAGTCCATGAGAAAACCCTGAGACTGCCAGACCCGGTCTGACCCGGGACGTGGACTTCACAGAACTGGAGTGATGGTGCATCCTGAGGGGAGCACGAATCTCTGAAACAAACCCATCCAATAGAGACGTTTCACTCAAAAGCAGAAATGTGAACCTCATGGTGGCGCCAGAGGAGAAGTCGGTCGCCTTCATCCTCTGACCGTGAACGTCTGTGTGAAAATCCACGAACTGACGGAGCAGCTGATCTGAACTTTCCTTAAACACCGACTGAAATTAAATGAAACCAAAAAGGAGAAATGAATGTTTTATTTGGTCTTCTGGTGTCATGATGGCGCCCCCTGCTGTTGTATTGTTGTGTCCGTTCACACCTGGAAACCTTTTTTGTTTTTGCACATTTTCAATCTGCAAATAAAAAAACAAAGTGTGGGAATGTACGGTGGCCCTGAAGCTCAGAACACGTCACTGGCTTCATCTGTTTCTTCATTCGTTGTCTTGGAAACCAAATGTGCCTCATTACCTTGAATCAGGCGTTTACTTGTTGATAAGTTGATAATCACATGTTGATTAGTTTTATTTGGTGTGTTGTCGTTTTACTTTGCTGCCGATCAGTTAACGACTCTGTGGTTTGACTAGTTTGTTCTGGTTCTGTTCACCAGTTGGTTTTTCTCAGAAGGCTCCCGGTTGGGTAAAAGTGAAGCATAAAGTAAATAAACGTGGGGGAGGGAGGGAGGGGCCCGCCTCCTGGTTTCCACAGAGCCCCCCCCCCCCCCGTGTCTGGTTTCCACAGAGCCTGATGCGTTCTCATGGAGGCAAAGTGAAGCTGCAGCCAGAAGAGCCGCTGCTCGCTGCCAGCTCAGCCTGATTACACAACTCACACACAAGTTTCATCCATACGAGAGCTGTGTGTGTGTGTGTGTGTGTGTGTGTGTGTGTGTGTGTGTGTGTGTGTCCGCGCCTCATAACAAAAGCACAGAGGCCTCTTTCACATGTCTCCTGGTTCCAATTTAAATGAAGCTCAGAGGGGTCTCTCCTCCTCCAACTATTGTCATCCTGTCATGGCCCAACATCCAGCCTCCGTCCTGCTCTGCCCCCTGAGCTGTTACTGCACATACATACACATACTGTATATACATACATATACATATACATATACATATCTCCAGAGGTGATGCATTCAATCATCTCCCACCACCATGGAGTTTATTTCTCCTACATGAACCAGCTCTTCAGCTCGGCCGTGGAGCTGCAGTCAACTTTTCAATCAAGCAACAACGCGTTTCCCGCCGAAATATCTGATCCTGCAGAACATTCTCCACCTGTAGCGACTCCAGAATCACTAAGCTGTTCTGTGGTTCTGTTTAGACTCACGAGGCCGAACTCGTAGATGTTTCTTTATCTCGTTACCTCAGATATTAATATATATAATATTATATTAATCCTGTTATCTGGAGATAACGATGGCCCTTCTCAGCTTCCGTACTTGCGGCTCCTGCTTCAGGTCAAAGACAGATCCTGGTCTGGATTCACTGAGAGCTTTAGGGTCTAAACCACAGACGGGACTCTGGATGTGAACCTGGTCTCTGCTGTCGTGGTCCAGACAAACATCTGAGAAAGATCGAAATCATTTCTGAATGGTGCTTTTTATCCTTCACAATAAAAGCTCAACTCTCAGTTTTGTGGCTCAATCGCTGGAAACTAAAAAGATCCTGGTTTCCACAATAAAGCTGATTTTCTGCGTCGGTTCTGAGACGGGACAGACACAGGAAGTGAATCCATGAGACGACTTAATGCTGTTGTTGCTTTAGCTGGACGCAGATTCATCTCATGCTAAGCTCCACACTGCAGGTCCTGGCAGCTCATCGACGTCCCTTTAACAGTAAGTACCCATAATCCCCACCATGTTCTGAGACCCTTGAAGGCCCCGATTCAGGCCCCTGCCTCCAAAACTAGGCCAGTCCTAATGAAGCTGCATTTATGGACTGCGTTTTAACTGCCCTCCCTGTGAGAGGGGGGTAACAACTGAGAGGGAACGCTATCCTTTTTTTGCTAATGTGGCAAAACTTCACAGCAGCATCCCAGGTTAATTGTGTTGACCTTAACTCACTAACCCCGCCGCATGGCGCTGCGATGGGAGTCTCATCTGTCTCTGCTCACTGCAGGGTGGAGACACGGACTCTGAACCACCTCAGCGAGATCACAACCCGGCTCGGGGCCACGGTGGAGATGTTCGGTGCAGCTGTGGGGTCTCCAGCCCTTTAACCAACACGAGACCAGCGACGTTACAAACTCCACGTGTGACAGCCGGACTGAGAGACCACAGGGAGCTGCTGTAAGTCGGGCAGGACTTGTCCTCAGGCAGGAAGTGCTTGTTACCTGAAGACTGAGCTGGAAGTCATTACTGCAGGATCCCGCCTGAAGAGCCCGACTCGCTCGTGCACACGCTCGTGCACACGTGTCTGCTCGTGGGGCTATTAAGGCGCAGGCGACGCTGAGGACGGGCGGAAGGAAAGATCCCTGAGCTGCAGAGGAGGGAGAGATGAAAGTGAAGATTTAGCGTTAATGACGGGGGGGACGAGAAGCTGAAGGCCCCCGTGTGGATCGTCAGGAGTCTATTGCAGCTAATGGGACTGAGCTGTGTGCTCGGGCCCTCTGGTGACGCCGGGGGCCGCTGGGAAACGTGTTTCTGTTTATCTGATCCGTCCCAACGAGCTCTGAAGACTGAGTCACACTCACTTTCTCATCATGAAACACTGGAGCAACTTTCCGTTTGTTTCATTATGAATATTGAGCAATTCCATAAAAACAGAAGAAAGACGGAGAAAGAAACAGGAAAAGTTCATTTCTGAGACTCGATTTCACAACTTCTCCACACGAACGACTGATTCAGGCAACACGTCTGCCTTTACTCAGCCAGAGAGCAACAGTAATCAAACAGTTCATTAGTCAAAACCCAAAGTACATCCACACGTCCCAGATCAAAGTACCACCATTAAATCCTGGATAGAGTTCAGGGTTTGATCCGTCATGGTGAGTCGAGCTTTTACAGAGCCGAAACTCAAAATCACACTTTACTAAACTGTGTGAAGGAATTTATTTAACGCTAACCCATCAGCTCAGGAAGCAGGAACAGTCTGACCATCAGACGGTTTCAGAGCTGCACAAAGAAATAATCACGTACATTTAATGTGTGTGTGAATAATGTAGAAGAGGTCACGTGAAGTGATGAACCAATCAGAGCAGGTTTACCTCGGCTCTCAGGAGGGTTTCAGAGGAACACTGTCTGACCAGCCGTTGAAGGTAGTGGAGCGTTTAGCAGCTAAACACCGAGCTAAAAGAAAGAGCGGGAACACTGGGCCGAGGTTCATCAGCTGACACAGAAACATGGATCATGTCGGTGGCTGATGGACGTGGAGATTCGCAGATATCTGAATGTCCCCGAGTGGCCGACGCTCGGAAAAATAATATATAGGTAAAATGAAAAACCCAAAGTTGAAAACATCATAGTTTACAGACGTATCACCTGCTTCCACTTTGTGCAGCACAATTTTCCCGAGCTCTCTCAGGTGTGTTCACTTCTGCTTTTACCTGCGGAGCATATGAGTTGAGATAATCTGCGTCTGAACTGTGGGTCTGTTTACGGCGTCGACATCAGCTCAGCTCCTCTGGTGAGAGCAGTGGGATGTTGTTATTGAGGGAGAAGCTGGAGATGAAAGAAACTAGAAGGAAGCTGATGCAGTTTAAAGCTCGATTGGAACCAAGTAAAATTATGGATCGGTTCTTGCTCATGTTGCAATTGCACCCTGGGTGATGAGTCCAACATGTGGTTTTACAGCTGCCCACAGTTTGGTTTCTTTTTTATTTTGTTGGGACGAGATCAGGCAGAACATTTGTGAGAGTTTGGGCACTGAAGTCGTCCTTTAAACCACACGCCCACGTCACTGTCCAGATCCAGATTTTCTCTGCCAGTTCTCATCGACACCCACGACGAGCAGAGGCCGCCGGTGCCGATCTAAACACGTGACCCAGAGCCCGGCCTGTTGACCTCTTCTATCTCCAGTCCCTCAGAGATGTGATCAGGATCGGCCGACCCTGAGCCCCGTGAATAACCTCTTTATTCTGTGGAGCTGACTGTGCGTTCGGTCAGAAAGACATCGGTTATCACTGTGGGGGGAAAATCATTCAGCAGCTCAGCTCCACTCAGCCAATGTCAAAATATTATATTTCTAGGAATAAAGAAGCTGCCAGAGAGAGTTTGAGCTCAGATCCAGAAACGTCCCCGCGCTGAAAGGAGCATTGTTAAACAGAAATGTTGCATATTACAGTTGGACGGACACAAGGAGTAAAATTAAAGTTCCTGCAGTCCGTGAAGTTTGATCAGGTCTCACACAGACGCAGTGGAGGGAAGATGTTGGACAGTAACAACACCAACAACACACACTGATGAAAACAATAAGAAAAAAAAACAAGATGTGTGTTTACACAGACGTCTGGAAACTGCTTTTAACTGCTGGAGGCCTGAGGGCAGGACGGAGGAGCTGCCGTCCACAACTGAATCTCAGCAGCTTGTAATGAAACACAGATACTGCAGATCCACTGATTCACTGAGAAACAATCAATCAAAGAAGATCAATACTGTGTAAGAAGAGCAAAACACGCAGTTTAGATGTGAAGAAAAATGTTTGCAACAACTGATTTTTCCTTCAGTTCGGGGCAACAAGCTGAAACATGAAGCTGACATGTGATCACCTTCAGAAAGTTGTTGTAGTAAACATGTTTCTCCTGCCAGCAGCTACAGATCGACATCATGCGTCGTGTGTTGGTGTCACCTGATGAATCTCAGTCCACTGTTCTCTCTCTTTGAGCTCCGTGTTTGGTCTCCACCGGCTCCTGACCGACCGCCATCCGTCCTGGTGCCGGTGTTCGGGCGGACGGTTCCTCCGTCCTGCAGGTTCGCCTCGTCCCTACGGTCCCAGCCTCGGTGTGGGACGCCTCAGCGCTTCTCTGCAGGTGAGTCCAACGACAGACACAAAAAGGATTAAACTTTCAAGACAATAATTTAGATGTTCGAAGGTTTTGTTTGACACATGTGAAAAGTGGCTCATCTTTTGTTGACAGTTTCAAATTCTACTCGTATAATTCATTAATTAACTTATTAATCAATACATTTTTGATTATGAAGGAGTAGATTACTGCATGAAGAATGGTTTAGTTTTCTGAGCCTTGTATCAGCAAAGTGGGACAGAGTCTCTGATGGACATCCTGTGAGACAGAAAGATATTAAAAAGGACTTGATGAGAAATAAAACAGATAAACAGGAAAGAATTAGAGCCGGGGTCAAATACAACACGAGCAAACACAACAAGAAAGAACGAGTTCATGACTCAGTCTTTCTGTTGTTTGAGCTGGTGAGCTGAAGAAACCAGTCGTTCCACTGGTCTCCACGTCTTCAGGGCAGGAAACGCAGCCAAGTCTCTCAGAGTCCCAGCAGAGGAGCGGAGGACGCAGGTCGGACAGTCGCAGGCGTCCTGGAAACTCTGCGGGATCTTTAATGCCCCAACCACCAGTCCATTAATGGATCATTATTGGTTGAACACCTGTGAGAGCTGCTCAGGTTATTCTCTGGACTTTAATCACACACACACACACACACACACACATTGTAGAAATCAGCTGATGTGGCCCCTGTGTTAAAGCCTCTTAAGGCAATGATTGTTGGACTGAGAGTCTGTTTGCAGAAGTCGGATCATGCTCTCTCAGTAATCCCTTCATTTCCCTCTGCACATGTGGCGCTCAGGGAAACCAAAACAACACGGAGGAAAGATTATTACTATTAACTTTAACTTGCTTCCTGTCATCAGATGCTGCAGCTCCTCTGTCTGGTTCCTCTGTTGTCCTCTGTGTGTCCAGCTTCGTCTACAACAGGAAGTAACATCTGGAATATAAAGGACAGCTCACCTGATCAGAATTCTCTTAAAATGTTTTGCCTCTCTCAAACTTGGTTGTAAAAGTTATTCATGTATGTTTTCTGCTGCTGCCGTGAACACGCCTGTAGTTCATGAACACTGAAACTGTCTAAACCTGTTTAAGTCATTAACAGGAAATAATTAAATCCATTTTGGCAAAGAATTCGGTGATAAATAAAATAAATTCTATTACATCATGACATCATCTCTCCCCGACGTGACAGCGCTGCGTTTACCAATGAAATGTATTGATATTGATATTGATATTGGCTGCATGTAAAATATATAAATAAATAAGTTAGTCACTTCAATAAATTTTATAAAATATAAAATGAAATTACAAATAACGGGATAAACAAGAGACCAGTCAGGTATTAAAGTACATAGATACTCATATTTCACATATTTTTCATATAATATCTCGTTTAAATAGATAAAAAATGACATTAAAATTATTATTCCCGAACTGCATTTAATTTATTTATTTGGTTATTTATTTATTTAGTTTTCCATTCGGAGACAAACTTATATGGTGGCTGCGTGTAAAGCACAACCACAACATAAAGGGATCAGCCGTGTGGCTGCGTCGCCTGGTGATGACGTAAGACGCGCCGTTCCCGGTACAGCTGTGAGCCGTTAAAGATAAACAGGTGAGCTTCTTCTCTTCAGCGGGACGAACCGTGGCACCGACTGAACCTCCGGGTAAGACCGAAACTTAACGGGCTGGTTCTGGGGTCCGGATCGGTCCGGATCGGTCCGGATCGGGGAATGTGTGTGTGTCAGATCACGTGCTGTAGCGTCAGTCTGTGTGTTTACAAACAGGTCGGTCAGTCCGGGTCCTGAGGGACCGGCGTCTTCATTCAGTGGCACCGTGTGGACAGAAGAATATAAACAGTGGTGTCATGTTTGACCAGAGTAACAATTATGCAAAATGTTTTGTGTTAATTAGACCATAAATAAAGTTAATTAAGTACAATATAAAGGGCTGAGCCGTCTTTGAGCTACACTGGGTCACACGGCCTAAACTACTGAAGAAGAAGGTGCATTATTTATAGTGTGTTTTACTACTTTGTCTATTTATTCATAATATTATTTCATAAATATCAGAGCTGCACAATTAATCAAAATATAATCAAAACCGCAATAATCCTTTTTTTTTTTCAGTGAAAATGCAAAAATGTCGATTCAACTGGAATCATGATTTGATTTTTTAAATATTATGAGTTTCTTTTCAGCAGTTTCTGTGTCATGTGACGCAGTGGTTCAGTCTGTGCTAAAGCTTGTGTCTACAGCTCGTTATACTGTAATATGTTCAATATAAAAGGTGTTATGTGTTATTCTCTGAGGTGTGTGTGTGTGTGTGTGTGTGTGTGTGTGTGTGTGTGTGTGTGTGTGTGTGTGTGTGTGTGTGTTACTGGACCAGAGGAGGGATATTTTCCCTCCGCTGCTGTCATCTCAGGCTCAGCTGATCGCTCCTGTGTGGAAAGAAAGTCGCACCAAACCTCATTAAACATCTGGAAGTTGAGTCGTTTGGATTCATCCAAACACAGTTTCCACAATCAGCAGGAGATTCTTCTCTGAGCCGAGGACAGAAAATCTGAGATCATGAAATCTGATTCACATTTTCAAAGCTTGTTAGTCACTTCATCTATTTGTGGACGGACAGACGACAGATTCATTTCAGGCTCCAGTTAAAAATCATTTTATTACTCCTTGGCGCCGGCGACATTTTGTTTTCGGGTTGCCCGTACGTCCGTCTCATTCTCGTGGACACGATGTCTCAGTGACGCCTTGACGGAACGTCTTCAAATTTGGCACAAAACATTCACCAGGACTCAAGGACAAACTGATTAGATGTTGGTGGTCAAAGGTCAAAGTCACGGTGACCTCACAAAAAACTTTTTAGCCACTACTTAAGACTTCACGCAGCAATTATGACAAAATTTCACACAAATGGTTCATATTTAAAATTTTCTCTGACTCTGGATCAACAGGGATGCGACCACAAGGAAGTGACTCTAGTTATTACATTAAAAAGTGTTTGATATAAACTTCCTCCACGTTTCTAAAAGTCTGAAACGGTGACTTTGAATTCCTCGTGCGTGTGTGTGTGTGTGTGTGTGTGTGTGTGTGTGTGTGTGTGTGTGTGTGTGTGTGAAGCAGGTGTGAAGAGGATGTTGTTAAAGATGAAGCTGCTGTTGTCGCGCTGCAGAAACATGTGTCGGCTGTGTGAGGAAGCATGCCGCTGTGGTCAGTCATTAGCATCCAGCTAACTGAGGTGTGAGTTTCTCTGCTGCTCTCTGCTCGGCCTGTACTTAAGACCTAATGAGAGGTTGTGTATTAGCGCATTACAGTGCTTACACAGCTGTGATGACACGGTTGCATGAAGCTGGACTAATCATTTACAACAGTCCTGCTCACTTTGGTCATTAACCCAGCGAACGGCACTGAGGAAAACCCGTGTTTAACAATGACATAACAAGAGCTCTGTGCATATTTCACTGAGGGGAAGAGAGAGCGAACGTCTGATCTGGAGTCTGTTTCTGGAAACGTTTGGTGGTTGAGACTTAATTAGATTTTTCTGCCCAGGTTCATTTAATAAACATTAAATAGATCAAGCTTTAGATGTTCATTCATACTGTTTATGTACAGTGTTTATACAGTTACTTATTTACATATTTACAAGTTTGAATATTTACATGTGCATCTTTAAAAACAGTGACAAGAGTGACCTCCTGAATCCATCTTTGTAGTTTTCCTCTTATTTACCTCAGTCCACGTCCTCCTCGCCTCTGATTGGTTAGGTTGGCATCATGTGACGGGAAGTGTTTTTGTTGTGGAGCGGATCCAAACCGGCAGATATCGAACCTTCACGTTACGATATCATGAAATAAAGAACAGCTTCGTCTGATGATGAAGACCAAGAGATGTGGTTGAAAGCTCCGAGGGAAAAACAAGATTAGTTTGGAATTAGCTTTCACGTTCAACATGAACAAACAGGACGGGAGATCAGGCTAATTCACTGCATTGTTTTTGGTTGTCCCGGACTCTTGGGGGGGGGGGGCAAAGATACCCCCCCACCCCCCCTCAATGATGTCCCCTCAATGCAATCAGTAGACCCCAGCTACAGCAACATCATCCCCACTTTAGGGGGGTTTGGGGCAGCAACCTCCTGACTGTGCGTCTCTGTAGCTAGCATAGTCGTTACCTGAGCAGCTAGTTAGCCAGGCATGCTAACGGGACTGTTCAGGGAGTTAATTGCATGAACATGAGAAACAACCACTGTCTGTCTGCTTATCTGTGTTTCTTTAATAGTTTCATATGTTTTTGCTTCACCGTCAGCAGCTCACGTCAGTGTGTGTGTTTCCTCTGGTTCAGTTCCTCGTGTCCAAGTCTCTGATGTGTAACAGACCCGTTCTCCCTGCAGACCTTCAATACGTCTTTTATTCTCCCCATAAAACAGAAGCTGGGCCTCCTGCATCCACTGCTGCTCACAGACACTCGCAGTATGTTGAAGTAGCTGCTGTAAAACCAGCACAACGTCGAGGAAGTGCAGTTATTCTGCTGGATGGCTGAAGCTGCGGTGATGGGGGGGGGGGGTGAAGTGTTGGCTGGCACGTGAACAGCAGCAGGCGGCAACAGATGCCAGGAAAGTGATGTAAGAACAGCTGTGTGAGTCCTGACAGGTCTGCAGCAGGTCTGACACACACCTCCGTCCTGACCACGGCGAGCTCAGACTCCGACAGAACGAGACGTCGATCTGACTGGGAACGAATCTTGGGATCGTTCCCGGTGCAGTTTGTTGATGCGGCCAAACCTCCTCTCCCTGTTTCCATGACTTATTGCGGGCTGTCAGATGCAGGACGGTGAAGGTTTCTGTCCCTCCGTCTTTATCTGGCAGATCGGACCTGAACCGAGTCTCCTGCAGGAAAACGTGTTGAAGTTTCGATTCTCAGCGAGACAGTTTAAGTCCTTGGAGTAATAAATCTGGTTTAAAGGCCTGACTAAGGTTTACGACAGATTTGCAGTGTTTGGTTTCTGCTACCAGTAGACTGCCAGTACAATGAAAAGGCCCTTTATTCCTTACTTACTTTTCCTGTTATAGAAAATCAAAACCAAAAACACAGCGTTGTGTGAAAACATTTTTCTGGCAGTGGTTCAGATTTAAAAAAGTCTAATTAAATTTTGTGGAGACAAAAGTCCATTTAGTAGTTGTTCTGGGGCTTTCAATCGTTTCACATGATCTTCATCAGCTGTTGAAGTTTGCCCAGTTGTTGAGAAGATGCAGATGAGGACTCAGAGTCGATTCTTCAGCTTGGAAACAGCAGTCCTGAGGATGATCATGTGCTGTGGATGAAAGCTCAGGAACAGCTACTAAACGAGGCCGAGACGAGACGAGACTGATTTGTTGAATGAATACTGAGAATGTGTCCAGTGAGAACAACCAATGAGAGATGATATTTCAATTCATGTTTACAGCTGCATATAATTATTTAAATTATAGATTAATCTGTTAATTAATTAACCGTTAAAACACAAATATGTTCAATTTAAAATCAGATTTGCATCGTGAATAAAAATCAACCTCTAACTTTGTGTGTCTGGTGTTTGTCGTCTGCAGGGATGCGCACGTCAGTGTGTGAAATCCACGTCTCCTCTCAGCCTGACTCCGCCTACTTCCTGCGGGTAGACTGGAGGGGGCGGGGCTTAGGTTCTGGCTTCCAGTTGCTGCTGACTGACGGACAGGATGCGTGGAGAGGAGAAGGTAAAGACGGTCACCTGGTGTTTTTACACGCCTGCGACCTGACAGGTTTACGCTCACCTGTCTGACCACACACACCTTCCTCACTTCACCTGCAGTGAGGTCGTTGACCTTGTCAGCTGCTCGCACAGGTACGCTCTGGCAGATTTATTAGTTTCACCTGTGCCAGCCTGAAGCCGCTGAGATCCACCGCCGTGCTGGAACCTTCCTGGAGAACCGCAGTCCATCACGGCTTCAGATCAGATCCTGCAGGTTCTTCAGCAACGTGTTCCTTCTGCAAACATCTGTGTTCTAGATCAGGTCAAAGGTCATTTCTGGTTTGAATAACTTTATTGTCACGGTCCTGAAGAAGCAGCAGCAGCAACATGGAGGTTCTAAATCGAACAAACACGAGAACCAAAGGACGATGTGACAGCAATAGATGAAATATAAACACTGACGTTACTCACGTTGTTATACGTCTGCGTCGGAGACAGTCTCAGGTGATTGGATTTTGGTGGTCAAAGGTCAAAGGTCAAAGGCAGTGTGACCTCACAAAACATGATTGTGGCCTTGTTAACACAATATCTCAGTAATGCCCTGAGGGAGTTTCTTCCAATTAGGTAAAAACATTCTCCTGGACTCAAGAATGAACTGATTAGATTTTGGTAGCTAAAGGTCAAAGGTCAAGGTCACGGTGACCTCATGAAATCTGGTTCTGGCCTGGTGACAGTGATATCTCAGTAACACCTTGAAGGAACTTCTTCAAGTTTGGTAAAAACGTTCACTTGGACTCAATGATGAACTGATGAGATCTTAGTGGTCAAAGGTCAAAGGTCAAGGTCAGTGTGACCTCACAAAACACTTTTAGCTTCACACAGAAATGATGACAGAATTCCACAGGTTCATATCTCCTCTGACTGTGACCTGGAGCTCGTCTGAGTGGCGGAGGGATACGACCACGAGGAGGTAATTGTAGTTTCCTGTGTGCAGTGAGCGAGGCAGCCGTGCGTACGGAGGCGGAGGAGCTGGAGATGCAGAGGGAGCGGTACGTCCAGGACCTCCAGCAGGCGCTGACCGGGTCGGGGGGCTCCGTCACCTACAGCTTCACCCTGACGCCGTCTCCACCAGGCCCCGCCCTCACACTGGCCTATGAGAAGGTGCAGAAGGACATCTCGGTGAGCGCCGCACTAACACACCTCTGACACGGTGACACTGAAGGCATCAGTCTTGCGTGTGTCGGTGTGATGCACGGATCACAGCTGGAGCTTGTTCGTGTGAGTGCGTTTATTTAAGTGTCTCTGAGGTTAGAGCCACGCTCGGAGCTGGCGGTGATGTGTCACATGACGTCAGAGCTGCGTTCACTGCAGATAACGGCGCTCCTCTGTTATGAGGAGTTCATCGATGCTTGTTTTCATTTCCCGATGAACCAACGACGTGATGAAGTGAGTGAATGTGACGTGTTTTTATAGAAACCTGTGTGTGTGTGTGTGTCTGTGTGTGTGTGTGTGTGTGAGCAGGGATGCGTCAGTTAAAGACTCGTGCAGCAGCTCGTTGTGTTTGCTCTCATGTGATTTTCAGCAGGTCACAGATCAATTCATTCACTTGGACTCAAAGAATAACTGACTAGATTTTGATGGTCAAAGGTCAAAGGTCACATGCTTTATTTATTGCAACTGCACTAGTTGGTGGAGGCGTATCACCATGAGTTGGTAATTAGTCAATGAAGAGAAAATGAAAAAAAATTCCCTTTATCCAGCTTCTTACATGTAAATAGTTGTTTTTATAGTTTTATGTGACAGTCAACAGAATATTTTTTTATTTTTTAAACAAAACAAGACATTTTAAAAAATCTCCCCAAGTTTGTGACGGAGATTTTTCACTTTTAACAAACCAAAGAGAAAATAATCCATTTAATTGATAATGAAAATAATTTTATATTTGACTCAATAAAAGGATTCATGCTGTCGATCTGGGAGGATGGATGTTGCTAGGAGACCGTATGAAACAACAACAAACGTGATGATGGTGTTTGGTAAATGAATGAACACACTCATTCGTGGTGTGGACACACATCCTTTGTCGCCGTGGTAACTGTGGTGCAGTGGAAATCAGACAAGTGAAAGGGAAATGAATCGATTTTTAAAAAAACGAGAGTCAGAAAGTGTGTGTGTGTGTGTGTGTGTGTGTGTGTGTGTGTGTGTGTGTGTGTGTGTGTGTGTGTGTGTGTGAGACGTGTCTTCAGAGTTTCTCTTGCTCAACATGAAAACCCAGTAATTCATCCGTCATAGAGTTATGAGTCATGATGAGAGGGTGCAGTCTAACGCCTGGTGCTTCCCTCTAATCGCAGCTCCTGTCCAACGCGACAAAACACCAGAGACCCCCACACAGGTGCAGGTGTTACCTCAGGTGGTTAGCATACCGGGCGTGTGTGTGTCTGTGGTGCTGAGGTTTGTCAGCACATTCTCTGTGTGTCCGATGACTGAGGCGTTTGGTATCAGTGTGTTTCTGTGTCACTGATGGTGTGTGATCAGAATCAGAAGGTCACAGTAGATTATAAACCAATTAAAATGAACTAATAAAATATCTACAGTCACATGATCGCGTCGATATTTATCTGCGTTTTAAGAGCTTGAAGATCCGATCGTCACTAAAGAGTCTGTCATGGAGAGAGCTGATAAAAACTAATGGTCAGAGTCGTACACAGTCAAGTGTATTGATTGATTTCCAAACGTCAATCACACATCAAGTAACACACAAGAAAACATTCCACCTTAAAAGATGCCGGTAGCGGCCGCTAGCCTCTGAGCTGCTCAGTGAATTAAACGGTTAATTAGTGAAGATGAAAAGACAGAAAACATCTTTTCAGTCATCGCTCACTCCTGATGGAACAGAAATCATGTTCTCACTTATTCTCACTGGAACAAGTTCCCTCCATCTGTAATCAATTATACAAAAAAAGATGGCGACAATTTTTATTTTCTCTTTAATTGCAAAAAAAACTAATAACATCTAAAAAACATCTAAAAAACATCTAAAATGTCTAAAAAACGTCTAAGACAAGAAAGAAGAGAAAAGCTGCTTCTGTTCTCTGAATCTTGGCTAATCTTAGCTCTTTCTGTCACTGCAGACGTGCGGATGTGTTAATGACTTTAACATCCTCCAGCTCTGTATTAACTCTGCAGTAAATTTAGAATAGGTGGAGTCGCCCTGAGAGGTTTCTCCCTAAATGAAAGTATCCAGCAGTTAATTAATGTGAATCAGTGAGTCAGCTTTTGAAGCGTCTCTATGACAACATGAGGAACCTCTGCCCACATCAACAGCGCCTCAGCCAACGGGCCGGTGTCTCGGCCTCGGCCAACAACATCGGGCTCCGACCTGAGGCTTTTACTCCTCAGGTCTCTGATGATGAGGAGAGCCGTCAGGTGACGACTGGCGTTCTTACTTCAGGTAACAGTGTCACCGCTGAGAGTTTAATAGTGACGGGGTGAAAACGAGGAGGTGAGTCTGCCAGAGCGGCTTGAAGACGTGTTGGACGTGTGGAGCTTATTTATTGAACATTTCTAGGAGGTGGTGAAGTCAGAGCTGGCAGATGAGAGAGAGAGAGAGAGAGAGAGAGAGAGAGAGAGAGAGAGAGAGAGAGAGAGAGAGAGAGAGAGAGAGAGAGAGAGAGAGGAGAGAGAGAGAGAGAGAGAGAGAGAGAGAGAGAGAGAGAGAGAGAGAGAGAGAGAGAGAGAGAGAGAGAGAGAGAGAGAGAGAGAGAGAGAGAGAGAGAGAGAGAGAGAGAGAGGAACAGTTAGTCTCTGTCACATCGTCTCCCCTCAGTAGAAAACACACACATCTTTTATTGATTATATTTATTTATTTAGATCCTCATTGTCCTCATGTGTCCAGGCTGAAACACGTAGATTACATTAACTCAGTATGAGCTAATCAATGTTTTTTCACATTGACTACAGATCAGATGAGTGTGTGACATGAGAAGAGTCACTCGTGGGGATGAATCACAGAGAACTGTCACGTGACTCTGCACTTCCTCTCGACTCTGAGGCGTTTTTACAAATCTGTTTAGCATTGATTTTGATTTTATGAGCCTCATTTCCATCATTTCAATCTTGCAGAATGTCAGATCTTATATATTAATTGTATTTTTCTATTTACTTTAAATGAGCTATCTGTAAGTTTTGCTATTACTACGTACGTAGCCACGTTAGCATTAGCAGCTTTTTACTCACCAGTCTAGAAGAAACATTATAAGTTCAGCATCAAACTTCATTCCTTTACTCACCAACATC
This sequence comes from Seriola aureovittata, assembly GCF_021018895.1. NCBI lineage: Eukaryota > Metazoa > Chordata > Actinopteri > Carangiformes > Carangidae > Seriola > Seriola aureovittata. The sequence continues at coordinate 23,783,652 of NC_079381.1, read as the reverse complement.
TGTCTCCAGAGGTGGAAAGTCAACCTCTTTGTTTTGCTTCTGTTTCTATCACTTCTTTTTTTTTTTTTTTTTGTGCTAAAGTTAGCATGCTAACCAGCGGTCGGACTGTCTCGTCACTGTCCGATAGCGAGTCACTGTCTCGTCACTGTCCGATAGCGAGTCACTGTCACGTCCAGTCTGAAGAAGTAGCTTCCTCCAGTCTTACTAAGAGCCATTTACAGTAAACAGCTGTTAATGCTAACATGGCTACGTAGCAATAGCAAAACTTAGAGATAGCTCCTTTAATGCTTTTGGGGAAATCGTTTTGGTGAATTTTTTTTAATGTCTTAAAAAAAAAGCTACTGAAGGTCATGCTCCTCCATGTGTTTTTTTCTAAAGTGGTGTATTTATATTAGTCATCGTATTAGCTTAGCATAGGTAGCTTAGCATCGCCACAGCCTGGAAAACTTACAAAAGTTACACAAAAAAATCACAACATGCAGGACAAAATCCATTGATATTATCTTTTATTATTGGCTTTATCAATGAGTTTATTTTCCTTGAACACTGACACTCTTCTTCCATGTGGTGAAAGTCTGGGCAGACAAACAAAAAGCTCCACACACTGTAAATAATGTCTGATTAAGACATGGAGTGATTACAGTGTTTGAAGTTTTCCTTCTCTTCGTTCTGTCCCAGTTCAGGTTGGGCTCCGTGTCGCTGCAGGCCGTCCCCGAGCCGGCGGAGGCCGTCAGGGAGTTACTGGTCCACAGTCTGCAGAGGGGGAACACACTGGAGCACCAGAACCAGAACCTGGAGGAGGAGAACCAGAGACTGAGACGAGAACAGCAACGCATCACTGCCGAGTAAAAACACACAACACGCTGCTCAGAACAAAAAGCAAAACCAGGCAGGGATGAATCCAGGAAACGTCCGGGGATTTCCTGAAAGTTTGGGGGAATAGCTCGGAAATCTTTACAAATAATTAAAACATATTTATGACATGAAACAGCTGCGGATTCTCTTCAGACCAGCTGCGGTGGAAACCAGACTGTTTTCCTCTGTTTAATGATATAAATCCAGTAACGGAACCTAACGATCAGGTTTACTTTAATACAGAGGAGGCGATAAACTCCGAGTCAGTGAAGTTTACACGGAGACCTGCGAAACTGAAAGGTTCAAACCACAAGATCTAGTTCCTCAAATCCATCACAGGTTCCTCTGAGTGATTACCTGACTCATGTAACACTGTGTGGGGGGGGGGGACCATTCGTCACTTTGAGCTATGAGCTGATGTCACAGCGGTGTTAACGTGAGTTCAGGCCCCCGCGATCCACAGAGTCCGCTTCAGTTCAGTCTCAGTGTGTCTTTAAAAGTCATTTATTAACTGATCAGGCTGCGTTACTTTCCCCTTAATGCACACATTGATTAGAAATCCTTTTATTATTCATTTAAGGTGTTTTAAAGTTGGGATTTTGGTTTAAGGGTCTGAAATATTTGCAGATTATTGTTAATTTAACGGATTCTTATTAAGTATTCAGGTATTGATAGGTTCAGTAGTGGATAAATAAATGGACTATAACATGTTTAGGTGGGTTTTTTTTAATGGATCAATGTGTTTTTAAAGGGTAAAACACTTTTACACCAAATTTACTAAATAATATTTTTTTGTAAGGTGAAAATTCAGGAGTTTGGCTCAGATTGGAGATAGATTAATAGATAAATAAATTTATATTACAAAATGTTACAATATGTTTTTAATTAAGTGTTTTCTATGGATTAGCTGCTCAGTTTAAGGTGTTTTCAGAGGCAAGAATCCCTTAAAAAGTAGCATGACTCTTTTACCCTTTAACTGTGTGTGTGTGTGTGTGTGTGTGTGTGTGTGTGTGTGTGTGTGTGTGTGTGTGTGTGTGTGTGTGTTGAAGACTGAAGCGGTACACCGGTGGTAAAGAGGCGCTGGAGGCGGAGCTCTACTCTCGGTTCATCCTCGTCCTGAATGAGAAGAAAGCCAAGATCCGCAGTCTGCAGGAGACTGTGACACACCTGCAGGAAACCAGGTATCGTCATGGTAACAGGACGTTACAGTCGGTCGTAGTTTCACAGTGTTTCTGCTTTAAACTGATCTTTTATATTAGAAAATGTGTCTCAGCAACTTTCAGAGGACGTGTTATAACCTCTAGTAGGAGGTCTTTGCATTTACAGTGAACAGCTGTTAATGCTAACGTTGCTACGTAGCAATAGCAAAACTTACAGATAGCTCCTTTAATGCTTTTGGGGAAATTGTCTTGGTGATTTATTTTTATTTTTTTATGTCTTCAAAAAGGCAAATGGATCCTGCTACTGCATGTGTTTTTTCTATAGTGGTGTATTTATGTGAGTTATCATATTAGCTTAGCATAGACTTAGCTTCTCAGAAACATCGGCCCAGCCTGGAAAACTCTACAGACCATAAAGACCATAAACTCTACATGTCGACCAACAGTCACTCCTAAACTGCTGCTGCTGATAAAATCACGACTTTACAATCATATTATTTGACACAGTGATTATAAATCCAGGTCGGTGACAGCAGCTCTGTCTCTCCGGCTGCTTTTACTGCTTACATGTTCAGTGACACCTGAATTCTCCTCAGTGCTTTAACTGTCACTTCAGCTGCATCTGTGACTTTCATCCAACATCTCAAGTAAAGACTCTGAAGCTGCTGAAGATGCTTCAGCACCGACCACACACATTTTCTTTAGAGTCATAAATCTGAAAGTAGTTGTTGCTCAACTGACTTTCTTTAACGTCTGTTTCCTTTATCGCTGCAACCCTCTGATTCATCTCCTCCGTGCTGAAAGTCATATGACAGATAACTCAGTGTATGATCATTTCTAAACAGTTTCATGTTGTAGAATGAATCATGTTCATCCTCTGGCCTCGGCTGCAGGAGCTCTGAGGGACAGAAAAACAAGGAGTCAGTGAAATCAGGCCAAACAGAAGGTCAGGAGGAAGGGGAGGATGAATATGGAGGGAGCACTGATGAGGAGCCAGAGGAGGAGCAGTCGACTCCAGCTCCCGCTGAACACTCCCAGGGTAAGATATCTGTCAGTGAAGCTTCCTACACCTCCAGCTTTACCTCGTCTGACCTCCAGTAACCCCTCAAACCCACACACAGACACACAACATGATTCTTTTCCTTCCTGTTTAAACCTGGTGCTGAAGGTGGTTCCAACAAACAGGAATATTTCATGTGGATTTTTTTGTAAAAGCTGCTAACAGCCAGGCGAACGGCAGCAGCTGAAAATATCTCCTCGCAAATGCAGGATGCAGAAGCAAAAGTTAAAATAACAAAATCATTTTTATTCCATGAGAAATTCAGCTTTTATTCAATGAGAAATTCAGCTTTTATTCATAAAAAATTCAGCTTTTATTCCAGAAATTGCAGCTTTTTAATCACATTAGATTCAGTGTTCATCTCCATCACTGATCCCTGTGAATTCTGACATATTCCTCCAACTGTTGCTGCTGCGTGTCGAGGTCAATGACCTTTTCCACAGTCAGATATTTGACTTGTCACAGCAGGAAAAGCTCAGCTGAAGTTTTGTTAACGACGGTTCAGCGGGTCGACTTTAATTCTACAGTGTTTTTAAACAGCTGGGGGTGAACAAAGGATATATAGATATTGGAGCAGCATCAGCGAAGACTGTTGTCTGTTCGTTTGGTGTGAAGTTAGAGGTTCACAACAGCTGATTAATCACCTGAACGACAAGTAGCTGGTTAAAGAGATGTTGGTCTGTCTGCAGTTTGAGCTGCAGTGGTTTGATTTCCACACGACCGCTGGGAAATCATCTGTTACAAACTGCAGAGAGCACGTAAAATGACTTTAATGTTGAGGCTACAGGAGTCGCTTAAAACTGGACTTCACTGCACAAATACGACTTGTTGTGGAACATAAACTAGACTGAGGCTCCGTCCACACTGCTACGTTTTTGTTTTAAAACTCCTCTCGTTTGCTACGTTTCCTCCTCCCGTCCACACGGCGCTGCTGGTCCCGTTTTATTTTGAAAACCCTGGGGTTGTGTTTTATTTTGAAAACTCTGTGGTTGTGTTTTATTTTGAAAACCCTGGGTTTGTGTTTTATTTTGAAAACTCTGTGGTTGTGTTTATTTTGAAAACCCTGGGGTTGTGTTTTATTTTGAAAACTCTGTGGTTGTGTTTTATTTTGAAAGCTCTGTGGTTGTGTTTTCTTTTGAAAACTCTGGGGTTGTGTTGTAGTCTGGACAGAAACTGAGACCATTGTAAACGATGAGGTCACACCCACGGCCTCTCCTGATTGGCTCTCATCAGCCTGGACTACCAGTGGTGAATACAACATGAGAATGAGTGACAGTGTTTCTGACTCAAAGTGTTTTGATTTTTCCAGACCTTCGCCAATCAGTCCTCCTCTTCCGTTAAAAATCCCACTGCTCATCACAAACCTCAGAAAGTCTCACAACTTCTGTCACTGTCAAGTTTCGTTAAGAGGGAAACTTTTCCAGGAAGCTCAGTTACAGGAGAAACGTTCGGAGGTCGCGACCTTTTCTCCTCATTAGCGATTTGTATAGATCAACGTGACAGTTACAGAGTGAGTGTTCAGGCAGCAGCTCTAATGGATCATCGACAGAAAGACGTTAATTCAGTCATTTGAGCAGGTAAGAAAACATTAAATCACACGGGGCTCAGAGTTCCAGCTGCAGGTGTCCTGACAGGATGGCTGATGGGAAACACCTGCAGGGGCGTCGCTCATCGGACGGGTGCAGATGTCAGACGTGTTTCACAGTTTCATGTCAAAACACTGTAGTCGTCAAAAAAAATCAAAATGCTTTTTGTAAAGTACGAGTGTGAATATGATATTTTTGGGGGCCGTCGTCATGGCAGCCGAGTGTGTTTGCACCATCGCTGCCCAGAAACGAAGCATGACATCACTGAGGAGTTATGTAATGCAGAGTAGAGGGTCTGCGAGCAGCTTCATCAGCCCTCAGACGACCCCTGTTGCCCTCCCTCACTTTTCCACTCGCTCATCCACAGACACGTTGATACGTCGAGGTTTGCCGGGCGACGTAGGTGTCCCACGTTTCGTCTGATGTTGTTTCTGTTGCTAGGACAACGACTCAGACGGTTGCAGGTTTCCAGTTATTGTCAACAGACAGGCGGAGGGAGGGGAAGGGAGGGGAAGGGAGGGGAGGGGAGGAGGCAGGAGTAAAGTTGTGGTTGGTTTGTTTTGTGTGGTGAGTTCAGATTCTGCTGGTGAAAGAGTCGACACAACAATCTGTCGTCAATAATAAACCGACCTTCAGCCCCTCCCAGTAAAAACTATGGTAACTTCATTTTTCTTGTTTTGTCTGCCACTCACGCTTTACAATACAAGCCCCACACACACACACACACACACACACAGACACACACACACACACACACACACACACACACACACACACACACACACACACACACACACACACACACACACACAGAGCCATCAGGGGCAGTGTGGGGTTCAGTATCTTGCCTGAGGACATACAGACTGGAGGAGCCTGAGATGCTAACATTAGCATTTAGCTCAGGTACGGCCTCACAGAGCCGGAGCACGGCTGCAGACTCTTTATTCTTGTAAAGAAAAATTTGGAAAAAGTGATTTTTTTTTTTTCATATTTATTTGCTCAGATTCAGACTCAGACGACTTTATTTACCCCAAGAGGGGCAATTACCTCTGCAGCTCACCCAGTCCATACACTGACCTTCAAAACTCACATGCAGATTAGTTCATGTCAAAGTAAATCCTCTGTTGCCCCCTCAGTCAGTTTTTCTGAAACTAAACTACATAGATATAAAAACTCCTCCATAACGGAGCGGCGTCATGTGCTTCAGCTAACGTTGAAGAAAAACCATTAAAACTCCCGAAAACTTGTTTTCAGCCGTAACATTTACACTTCCTGGTTTTATTTGTTAAGGGATATATGATAGTTTATATATTGTATATATATATATATATATATATATATTATATAATAATAATCCACTTCACTAAGGATGTGTGGGTGACAGTCACCAAACGATTGATGACATCACTAACCTGCTGATGTCAAACAGAGGAAGTGATGAGGGAGTTGGAGGGAAAGTCAGAGGATCAGCGAGGTTATTACAGTTCATCCAGAAGGGAACATGAACATGAACACGGCTAAAAGCAGCTCATTAATGGACACGATTAACATTATTGTCTTGATTTGTTAAGTGAATTTTAATGGAGATATCAGATTCCTTCCATTTGAATTTGCAGATTATTTATTAGTCTTTCTTTCCCGTCTGTGACCGTGCAGCAGAGACAGAGACGGATATAAACGTTGTGATAAAGACGAACTCTGTGAAGATAAAAGTGTAATTAAAATCCATTTAGACGGCCTGTCTCTTTGTTGACTGTCTCCTGTCCTCCGCAGACTCCTCCACTCCCAGCCCGTTGGACGACAGCCTGAGGGACATCACGGACGTGGCCCCCTGCCGCAAACGCCGCGTTCGTCACCTCGCGGCCCCGGAGCCCGCGGTGAAAAGGTCGACCCCGCAGACCTCCAAGGGACGCAGGTACGAGTCGGTGTTTGTGTGGCCGTCCTTCCTCCTCCGTCACGTCTCCTGCCTCACGATGTCGGTTCATGTCTCCGGTTTACTGGCCTCGTAAACTCTTCATACACTAATTCTTAAATCCATGCAGCCAGGGCGGGACGTCCCAACAAACACACAGTCTATTTTAATGCACTTTATTGTTTCAAGTTAAAACTCGCCTCCCTGTTTTACTGTAGAAGACGTGGAGACGATGGCGTCACCTGGAGCTGCCTCTCGTTTGCTCCCCCCCCCCCCGGGATCCTCTTGAATGGGAAAATCAAACATCATAAAAGCTCCTTGTCAGGGATCTTCTTTATGTCGGGTAATTACACCCAATCTGCAGCGGCTCTCTCTATGATTTTAACCTTTGGGCCTAAGGTTACCCCCCCCCCCCAATCCCACCACACACACTCACACACAGACCCTCCCCCAAACTGTTGAGATGTACGTGAAGTGTACACGAGGCTGCAGAGCTAATCTCAGTCGTATGGCAGCAGCCGGTCGTAAAGCGCTGATTGACCACAACACAATCAGTGACGTGAACATGTGGAGGAATGTGGAGAGCGTGTGTGTGTGTGTGTGTGTGTGTGTGTGTGTGTGTGTGTGTGTGTGTGTGTGTGTGTGTGTGTGTGTGTGATACAAAGGGTGAATACACATCTCTCCTGTTGGTCTGTTGTATCATCAGAGTGTTGGGACATCACTGTTGATGGCTGAACCTGGATCAGCTTTGTGGTTGGTTGAATGTGGGTTGTGACGTCAGGTGACCAAAGTTCAACGTTAGCATAACGTCTAAAGCGGACGTTGATATTTTGTCGTTAAGTCTCAGGAATTCAACGTCTTCCAAACGTCTCACGCCAACGTTAGAAAGTACCGACATTCTGGTTGAGAGCATTAGGAAATAAAAGTCTGCAGAAATAAATTAAAAAAAAGTCATTTTTAAAATAAAAAACTGATTTATTTATTTATTTATTTAAAATAGTTTTTCAGATGGCGTTCCATAGTTTTTATTATTAACACTAAACACGTCGCCACACACGAAGCTGCATGTCGTATGTTTTGCTGCAGAGCTGAACGGGAGTTTAAAATGCTCGTCTTACATCACTGACCTCAGAGAAGAAGAGCGGAGGACGGATGAGAAGAAGAAGAAGAAGAAGAAGAAGATCTGACCGTCAGTTTGACCTGGTTCCAGTTTGCAGCGGTTTCCGCTGGTGTCCGGAGATGGAGGAGCAGCTGTGAACCTTCGGGGCGTGATCACGTTAAAAACATTCCTCAGAGAGAGAATCTCAGATTCAGCTCGGACTTTATTGGTGATAAAGATCAATGTTGTCCTGCAGGTTTATGATTCCTGCTGCCTGTCCTCCCTCTCTCTCTCTCCCTCTCTCTCTCTCCCTCCCTCTCTCTCTCTCCCTCTCTCTCTCTCTCTCCCTCTCTCCCTCTCTCTCTCTCCCTCTCTCTCTCTCTCTGTCTCTCTCTGTCTCTCCCTCTCTCTCTCTCTCTCTCTCTCTCTGTCTCTCTCTCTCTCTCTCTGTCTCTCTCTCTGTCTCTCCCTCTCTCTCTCTCTCTCTCTCTCTCTGTCTCTGTCTCTCTCTCCCTCTCTCTCTCTCCCTCTCTCTCTCTCTCTCTCTCTCTCTGTCTCTCTCTCCCTCTCTCTCTCTCCCTCTCTCTCTCTCTGTCTCTCTCTGTCTCTCTGTCTCTCTCTCCTCCCTCTCTCTCCCTCTCCTCCCTCTCTCTCTCTCCCTCTCTGTCTCTCTCCCTCTCTGTCTCTCTCTCTGTCTCTCTCTCTCTCTCTCTCCCTCCCTCTCTCTCTCTCCCTCTCCCTCCCTCTCTGTCTCTCTCCCTCTCTCTCCCTCTCTCTCTGTCTCCACCCCCCCCCCCCCCCCGACCTGTTTTATCTGTTGAACCACGGTAACACGCTGAGGCTGCAGGCCGGACAGCTGGGGACGAGTCAGCCTCGGGACAGAAGACCTTTTCCACTCTGGACTTTATGTGAACACACAGCTTCACTAATGAGAGTGTGGAGAACCTCACACACCTTTCCTCACTTACCTCTGGTTTCATGTCTCCACGCAGATTCAGTTTTATTTTTCCGTCTGCTCAGATCTCAGTGTCCAGGACAGTCCACAAGAGGTTTGACTGGAACTACTTTCTGCTGAGGAAATAGTCCCTCGGACATTTGTTGACATTAGTTTCTTGTGAATTGTTTTGAATTAAATAATTTTAGTTTTAGAAGTCATGTTTTAGTCATGACCTGTTTTAATTTGAAAACCCTGGCGTAGTGTTTTATTCTGAAAACTCTGGGGTTGTGTTGTAGTCTGGAAGAACAGAAACTGAGACCTTTCAAAGGTCAAAGGTCAAGGTCACGTTTTATTGTCCATAACTCTTAAAACACAATTTAACTCGAACTTCTGCAAGGATCAAATGAGGTGATGACATTTTATATCCAATAGGTCAAAGGTCAACTTCACTGTGACGTCATTATTCAACTCTGTATCTCAGGAAGAAGAGGCAGTGACTATTTCCTGTAACTTGGCTCCTGATTGGTGGAGGGATACAACCACGAGGAGGTGATTCTAGTTCCTATGTTGTGGTAGGCTACAGGTACGGCAGGTAACTCCACTGTCACCTGAGGAAAGACATAGCTGGTTTATTGCAGACAGGAGGATCACTCGGTTATGTTTGGTTGGTTGAATTTTGACATAAGCTGCTGTGGCGTGCTCGGTGCTGCGATGCTGAGGAGGGATTTCTCTGTTGATTTGAACTGACTCCTGTTGGTGCAGGAGTGAATAGTGCGAGACCCTGCCAGGTGAAACTAAGCTCATTTTGTGTGTGTGTGGCTTTCACTGGCTTCACTGGAACATTGTTCATTTCGTCCGTCCAAGGTTAAGTCATCACACCGCCACACTGCTCGAAGTGTAAGTGAGAAAATGTTTTTTCATGGTTTGGTCAAGCAGAGCTTTAGTTTCTTGGATATTGGTGAATGCCGTTATTCTCTGGTCTGAAGTCAGAGCAACAGGAGGGTTTCTGAGGGAGGTCTAGGAGCCAGATCCAGTCTCTGGTCTTAAAGAACGACTCTCTTCTTTTCTCCTCTGTGTTGTGGCTGCTGTTGCCTTATCTCCACTCAGAGTCGGCTGTGAAGCCTCACATCCAAACCCTCACAATGCCGCCGCTCTGGTGCCCGTATCTCCCGCCTGCCAGTTTCTCTTTTGGACGCGGTCCGTCTTAGAAATTATTCCAAAGACATGTCTCAATCTGACATTGTCTCTGTGGCCGTCCAACAGAGGCTGAATATACCGGCGTCCAAGCTCCTGCGGCTGCCAGCGACTGTGCCACATGCAGATGTCCGTAAGTGGTGCCATCCATCCCCAGCTGCTGTCAGTGGTCGGCAGCGGCGCCCATTACCGGCTTATTACCGACCAACAAGAAGCAGCAGTGAGCCGATGAGCAGCTGTGGCTGGACGCTTGATTGCTGCAGAAGCTGGGCCCCCCCCCTGAGCTGGCAAACACCGGCTGCAAAAGAGAGGCCTTTGTCTGAGGTGGTTAATGTGGGGGGGGGGGCGGGGGGGCAGGGGGGTTGGAGCTGTTGGCAGCCCTACACCCAGCTATTGTTTTTGCCATTTCCATCACTACTCAACCCGTTCACCTTCCTCTGTTACCCCCATGCTTCTCTGCATGTAGGTCGTCCGCAGAGAGGAGGAGGAGGAGGAGGAAGAGCAGAGAATTGGGGGAGTGAAAGATCCTGCTGAGAATTAAATGAAGGCCACATGAACAGACGACAGGCATGACTAATAACAGGGATTGCTCAACGTTTTGTGATGTGTTAAATACAGAGCTGGACGCAGGAGGAAACTCGAGAGGACAACTCTGTCCGAACGCCGAAACTTTAGGTGATGCATATCGCTTCACGCCACGACCGTCGTCGTTACCTCAGAGTCCATACGTGAGGCCGCTGTAGGTGCAGCGTATAAATCCAGTTTTAACTCTTCCTGAAACCACAAAGATCATTTATACGTTTCTGTTTTTTGTGCAGACTAAAGTTCCTCCAGTGTAAAGGTGTGTGTCCATGTGTAGTGTGATTATAGATCAGCTCTAGCTTCTATATTAATACTGTGAAAGTATCAAAGCCTCAGTCCACAGAGAAATGCACACAGCCTGTATTCAGAAACTGAGCCTTAAAACCAGCCGTCAGGACTTCTGGAACTTTGTGATGTCACAACAAAGCAGTCACCAAGCCCCGCCCACCTGGACCCACCATCCAAACCTTTACAGGATTTGGTTTCTCTGAGTGTTTTTACCTGAAATCTGCTGTATTTTTATTGGATCACTCAGAAAACAGTCAGCCAATCAGAAGAGAGGCTCAGAGCCTCCTCTCTTCTGATTGGCTCACAGACCTGTTGTTACTAGAGCTGCAGAGAGAAGCCTGAGAGAGGAGATGTAAAACTACACTGAGATGGTTTTTATATCTTCTGATGGATCAACACTTCAAATAAAACACAGAAGAAGAAAATACACAACTTTAAATAAACAAGACACATCTCTTAAGATGTTGAACTGTTGAAGAAGCATCTTTATGGAGTTCTGAGTCACTATTAAATGAGAGGTTTTGAGTTGATTATTAAAGAGATGGTCGATCTGATCTTCACATCCTTCTCATTGAGTCACTGTACTTCCTGTAAACATCAGATCTAAGTGTTTTTTCCCATGAAGAGAAACCAGTAGAGAGCTGCTCTCTCTCTCTCTCTCTCTCTCTCTCTCCTCACAGGGTCTGGTTCTGTAAACTATCAAACATCGCTCCTAGCCATCGCACATAATCACTACAAGACATGGGACTGCCGGAGTTTTAACTGTGTGTTTGCATTTAGCTTTACACTGACAACAGCACAGGTCTTATAGTTTGTTGTGTGAGCTGCGGCTCCTTTCCGACATGATTCAACTGAACGGTGAAATCCATAACTTCTGCATAACTCGTGACGTCCTTAACGGTCACAAGATGGAGAAGAAACCTCTTGTGTCATAGTTTTGATGTTTCTCAATACAGAGCTGCAGGTTGACGTATGTTTGTAGAGCAAACAGGAAGTTAGCATCAACCCGGTTCCCTCCACAAGAAGTCAACGGGCTTTTGGATTATTACAGATAATATAAGTTTATGATACTGACAGGTTTTGTTCTGCAGGATCATCTTCACAAAGTTAGTAACAGTTTGTATGAACACGACGCGGCTGTACAGGTGAACTGGTGAGTAGATCGGTTTTCATTTAACGTCCCCGACGACCTCTGTCGTCTCATTTAGACCCTCGTTAGCGACTGAGATGCAAAAGCTTCAAGAAATCAGGACGGGAGTATTTACTGATGTGTTTTTATGTTGTAGAATAAAACGTGAAAATCTTGAGCTCCAAAACCCAGAGACTTCAGGACGAGGGAACAGGAAGTTCAACTTTTATCTCTTCAGGCCTTTAGGAACGAGCCAGACGAAACGATCTGAAGCTGCAGCACTCTGTTTAAACATGCTGGTTGTTTTCAGTCTGAACATCTTAATAATCTGGACAGAGATGTTGCAATTGATTTTATTTCTGTCTGAATGCTGTCAACAGCACAGATGAAATCCTGTTCAGCTCTGTGGTGGAGAAATGAAACCAACCTGAGCAAACACTGAGTGTGGATCCGCCACCACAGTTAATGGGGAACATGTTTTTTTGTTGTACTTCAGTTGCACTGAACCTTTAAACGTTTCAACTTTGTTCTTAAATTTTCTTTTCATTTTGTACAAACGGCTCCTTCTTCCCGTCTCGGTCCAAACCTGAACCTCCGAGTGTCGTGACAACCACAGACCAGTGTTCATGTTGTCACCAGCCCAGCTCCGTGTGGGGGCTCCCCTGTGCCCGCTCCCCCGAGCTTAGCCTCACCTCTCGGGGTTGAACCCCCCCACCCCCACCCCCCACCCACCGCCGCCATGTGTTGAGGTCTGTGGTGGTCTTCTGTGGCGGCGTGGAGCAGCTTCCCCTCCACACTGAACACGGCTCTTGTTTCCTGTTAAATGGCTCCAGCAGCACAACGCCGCTGTCATACAGTTGGTAATGATTTCAACGAGCTCGGGGCCTCTCTCTCTCTCTCTCTCTCTCTCTCTCTCTCTCTCTCTCTCTCTCTCTCTCTCTCTCCCTCTCTCTCTCTCTCTCTCTCTCTCTCTCTCTCTCTCTCTCTCTCTCTCCCTCTCTCTCTGTCTGTGTCTCTCTCTGTCTCTCTCTCTCTCTCCCTCTCTCTCTCTCTCTGTCTCTCTGTCTCTCTCTCTGTCTCTCTCTCTCTCCTCCGTTCTCACACGGATCTTTTTCTTCTTCATTATCACTCCGCTCAGGCCGGATCGGAGGGGGAGGATTGGCCGTGTGTGTGTTCTGGTCTCAGAACCAGAACCGGCTCTGTTGGTGGAGTGTGTAGAATCAGGCGCCCCGGTGCGTCTCTGGATGGGTGGTGGGTGGTGGGTTGTGGGTGGTCCTCGGGTCACCTTGGGCTCAGGTTTGTGAGCCGTTCTCTCAGTAAAGGTGAGAGGTGAGAGGTGAGAGGAGTTCTGTGTTGGGCGCTTTGCAGCGGGAGAAAAAGGAGGTTGGGTTCTGTTGATCTTGTGCAGCCAACACGTTTTTTTTCACTCCTTCCTTTTTCTGCTTTTGTCTCTGAAGCTCGTGTTTCTGATCCGCAGCTTCAGTAAAAGCAGAAACACACGTCTCGTCCTGAGGCTTCCTGTAAACCTGGACACACATCCACAGAGTCCACATCCAGATGTAGTGTGTTTCTGCCATAACTTGGGGGCAGGAGAAACAAGTAGGGGAGTCCCGTGTTCCCGCTCTTTTAGCTCTGTGTTTGGTCTCCAGCAGCTGCAGAGGGAAACATCTGGCTCTGTAGCTGCTAGATGCTCCGCTGTGTTCACCAGCCGCTCCCTGACTGTGGCCGCGAAGGCCGAACCCCAATCAGACCATCACACGGAGATTTCCGTTGTGTCGCAAAGCACGGCTCCCGTCTCCTAGCAACCTTGACAACAAGTCACTTTTTTCCACAAAAACTTTTTGTTTTAAGTCTCTTGGTTTTAACAGTTGAACCGAGCTGAAACACAACACGGACGTTTAACAGTTTGATCCTCAGGCTCTCTGTCGGCGTTGTCTGCTTTCATTTCCTGCGCGCAATGAATCTTGGGATATGTCGGACCGCGAGGGATGCACCTGTTGGGTGACAGCTCTGACACGCTCTGTAGAGCTGAGAGAAACTCCAGGTGGTTTCCTCACTGTGAGTCACAGGTGATTCATGGTTGTACCTGTACGATGACGCACGTTGTGTCATCGCTGCAGCTGGTTTTTACTTTGTTGGTTTGGAGGCTGATTCGTTAACAACAAACTACAGTGAGTTCTCCTTCTGTCTTTAAGCCTTTTCTTGTCTTGGTCCTTCGCTCCTGTCACAGTTACTACGACCACTAGATGTCGCCTAGCAACAGAACCTAACTATGATGTCATGATAAGCTGCTGCACAGACGACCCGTGGGCTCGTTTCTTACAGGACAGTCTCAGCTAGGCTAGTTGTTTCCACCTAACTCCAGTCTTTATGCTAAGCTAAGCTAACAGGCTGCTGTGTAGACATGAGTGTGACATTTCCAAAAACGTCAAACTGTTCCTTGAAGACTGAAAACTGGAGCCTCCACCATCTCCATCCTCTGTATCTCTGAAATCATTTTGCTCGCTCTTGAACGTCTCATGATGCAACATTCAAGTGAGGTCGGAATATTTGAGCTTCTCAAAGAAAAAGACCGGAGACCAACACGAGCCTCCACGTGGAAACACACACAGGTAGTCGAGTCTAGTATTTGATGTGGACCACTTCAGATGTGGGAGCTGCTGGGCCACTATTACACACACACACACACACACACACACACACACACACACACACACACCTATTTACACACAGGTATAAAAGTCGCCCATGTGTTTCCAGTCTCGCTCCTTATGGGCCACATGATCCACTTCCCGTCTCAACAGGAAAACTCCTGTAAATCAGCCTCATTAGCCCACTGACCTGTGTGTGTGTGTGTGTGTGTGTGTGTGTGTGTGTGTGTGTGTGTTGTGTGTGTGTGTGTGTGTGTGTGTGTGTGTTGCACAGGAGCGACTCCCCTGCAGGATCCAGTAAGCGGCCGACCCCCCAGCGCCCTGCAGATGCTGCGGCAGCGCGTTCGGAGGCTGAGGACCTGTTTGAGGACTTCTGACCCTTCACAGACCCACGTGATCACGTGATCACATGATCACATGATCACAGCTCTGATGTAGACTGGCAACGCTCTGATATTTTTACACTGAATGTTGGGATTAAAGGTCAGGGATTATAGGAAACTTGTTTTTAAGGAAACACACGGTGACGAGTGAAAGTTCATTCCCTCTGTGTTTTGATGGCGGGTGACGAGAGCAGAGGTCTGATTACAGCCCGATTTTATTCATCAGGAAGTCTAGCTAAAGTAAAGAGAAGAAGAACGACCCTGAATCCCCCCAAAACAACATCTGTTTACATTCAAGTGACCCGCTAATTAACGATGTCGGGAACAGAGAGAGGAGACGGGTTACAGTAGGACAGTCTGTGAGCCGAGGAGGGAAACGCAGGAGGTCGGCGTCGATTGAATTTGTCGTTTTCCAACCAGCTTCGACCACAATCATTTCACAACCGTAACCATGTGTTTATTAATGGAACCACGGCCACAGATGTTGCATCATCTCGATGTAGGAGACACTTTAACCCAAAACAATGAACCAAATCTTTCTCTGTTCAAGTCGACCCGAACTTTAACCACCGGAGCTGCACCATCAAATCAACAGATCCATCCGAGTGTCGGAGGCAGAGACGGATGAGAGTGGAGTCCGATCAGGAAACACGAGGTCAGGGTCCTGCTGCAGACAGGTAGACCTACCTGTACGTCAGGAGCTGCATGTGTGGATCCAGCTTCTTCCTCTGTTCGCTCACAAGCCCAAGTGAAAAGTTCAGAGCGAGTCTTCGTGGTTCTGCTTCTTCGTCCTGCAGCGTCACAGACGGAAAAGCTTCGACTACGTTCATGCAACGTTTCAAACAAACAATATTTTTCCTACGACTCTTTAAATCTTGTTTTAAGATAAAGTTTAAGATAAAGACTCAGGCGCTCGTTAGTCAGCTGACCCCATCACGTTCATCAGACCTCCGCTCTCAGCTTCTCGTCCTGCTGCTGCTGGAACTCGTCTCCTGTCTGTAGTTTCACAGTCACAACTTTGTGCGTCATGAACTGCTTTTCTACATATTTACACATCTGTCTTTTTAATATTTGTACCAAATAAACGATGTAAATGTTCACTGTTTAACTACGAAGTGGTCATTGATTGTTTTATTTGATTGAAATGATCTTTAAAGGGGAACGTCATTAAAATAACCTTCACAGCTTTTCTTGATTCAGTCGAATCTGAATCAGAAAATATAAGAATGAAACCTTCTTGCTTCTGGTCTGTTCCAGCGTCCGACCTGCACTCTGGATTCTCTATCAGTGTTTTAATCTGTGTGGGAAAAGGGGGATTTTTGTGGGTGAGATGAAGTCATGTGAACACAGCATCATCATCATCATCATCATCCTGCAGCTGACTGTGTTAGCCAATCAGAAGCAGGCTGGTCCACATTCTGGGTAAATTCCTTTTGTCTTGCTTTTCGCTGTTTCCCTAACAACTGTCGGGAAACGAATGCTTGTAGCTGTGATAACTTTCTTTGTAGCGTTGCTCATCTGATCAGAGTTCAAACGCCTGTTCCTCAGACTCCGGTCTTTCCTGGACCAGATCTCACTGTCTCTCCAGGACTTGAGGCACAGACTCTTGTTCTGTGTTTGATTTGACCAGCTGGTGAAAGGCGGGAAATAAATGATGATTTACTGCTCTTCTTTTCAGCCGTGACTCCTCGTTCACGCGGCCCGCAGCTGCTGCTGTTTGTGCAAGCCGAGCGCATTGTGGGTCAGATCTAAGCATCCTCTTCAGACCAGGACCAAGACCTGTGTTTACCGGGGGGGGGGGGGGGGGGGGTCTAATAGAGTTGCAAAGTGGGAGGAACTATTCCCATTCATTTTTTTGTTTGGTGACAGTTGAAACTCTTCTCTGATGCTGATCAACATGAAACTGCTTCAGAAAATATCTTTTTTTTTTTTCAATTAAAAACTTAATTGAAGAAGTTAACTACAGTTCCCATGGTGCATTTCAGCATCAACATCCAATTACAGATTCCTGTTAGCTATGTGCAAAGCCAGCAGGGAGGAAAGCTACAAGTATTGCTGTTTAGAAAACTGTTTTTTTAAAAAACTTCAACACAGCTCTGATTGTGGCCTCTTCGCCAGAGCACATGCAGCTGAGGCTTATGGGTATCGTAGTCTTTAGAGCCGTCCATCACACTGACAGATAAAACCTGATTTCTCAGAAACAAAGTTGAGATAATTCAGAACATGAACCTGTTTGATCTTTACATCACTCTTTACATTGAGTTGCATTGTGGGATATGTAGTATCCAGTGTTTTTGGAGCTTTTTTTTTTTAAATGTGAAATCAGTAGTGACTCTTTAATGTCTCTTGGTGTAGACTCTCTCTCTCTCTCTCTCTCTCTCTCTCCAACTCACTTCCTCCCTCTCCTCCTCCCACTCTCTCTCCCATTCACTCTATTCCTCTTTTTGTCACACATAGCCCCCCCCCCCCCCCCCCCCCGCCCCCTTTCCAATGGGCGTTGTACGGACGTGCCCCTCCTCTCCCTTAATGTCTGGATAATAGCGAGTGTCAAGTGGATTTGAACTTGCAGGCGCTGGTGAGAGGTTGTAGGAGTCCGGACCGACCGCAGAGTGAGTGAGAGAGCAGCCGCAGAAACACGCGCGTCCCCGGGAGCTGCGGGACTTTATTCTGGAGAAGTTCAAGAGACCAACTGGATTTTCTGACTTTACAAAGATTTTAAAGGTAAGATGATGATTTCTGTTTTTTCTCGCTGTAATTTCTGAAAAGATTTCAGTTTAAAAAATCATTTTCATGAGATGTTCATCATCCGCATCTGATGCTGTGACCTGAAGATCCAGGATCCAGGATCCAGACCAGCACCGGAGGACAGATCCTCCGGGTGGGCGGGAATGTTCCCACACTGATAAAAAAAGAGGCTCATTGATTAAAATGACACTTGGGACCAATTAGATCCGTTTAACCAGCTGATCAGTGGATAAGCGTTATCACCGCAGATGCGCTGTGACCTGGGTCTGAGACTGACACAGCTGTGGCCACATCTGGACTCGTTTTACACCGTTTGCTTCGTTATCTCTGGTGTCAGATAAAAACAAAGAAGTGATAAGAACTAAATGTGAATGTAGAGACATTTCGCTGTTTGATCATCCCACCGCAAAATAATTATATTCATTCATTTCTACCATCAGCAGGTTCACACAGTCCAGTTCGTCCGTGCTGCAGGAAACACACTGATTCTTCTCTCAAGTCAAAGCAGAAATGTTCCTAAAGTGTAGTAAAGTAAAAGTTTAAATTCTGATGAATGGTTCCTTTCAGAGTGTGACATCATTATTTATTTTATTGGATCATAATTACTGATGTATTTACATATAATCAGGGTTTCCTGTTGTGGCTGCTGCAGACCGGAACTCGTTTAACTGCTTTTTATGGTTGATTTGATTTATAATCAGTGAAACATGTTTTGTTTCTAAAAGCTGAAACTGCAAAGTAACAAGCTCCTAAAGCTGTTGAAGAACTGTAGTGGAGTCAAGAATAAAGTAAAGTAGCATAAATGAAAATACCCAAAGTACAAGTACCTCCAGACTGTAAAAGTACGTACCTCTGTTATTATTCAGTCTGATGCGACAGTCCTGGGATCAATCCTGTATTTTCAGTTATTTAGTTTCAGTCTCATTGAAAGAAATGGGACAAAACGATGGAAACACAAACTGCAGCCTCCAACATGATCACTCAGGTGAAGCTACACCTGTGTGACCATAAGAAGAGTCAGACTGCATAATTGAGCTGGGAGAGTAAACTGGTAACTGAGTGGGTGAATATACCTGCATTCAGTAGTAGAAGAAGTCCGCGGATCCAGAGCCAATCGGTTCAATGGGAAATTAATCAGAAACTAAAGTAAAAATGCTCAAACATTGTTTTCCTGTTTCTTCAATGTGAGAATTTGCATTTCTTTTTCTGTCTCATTTAATAATTTATCAAATATTTCTGTGTTGGTTGGACAAAATAAGACGTTTATAGATTCTCTGAAGGTCACGTCTTTCTATCCATCCACTGTTCTGTCTGTAAAATGTCAGAAAATACAGAAAGTTCCTGTTAAAACTTTCCAGAGGAAATGGAAATGAATTCAAATCACTAGTTTAATTCAGCCGGCGGTCCAAAGATATTCAGGTAATTATCATATGTGGCATCAGATCCTCACGTCTGAGAATCTGGAACAGAATATTTCCAAAACTAAAATAATTTATTGATTTCCCAAAATAGTTGCCAATTACTGCAGCAACAGAAATCCTTTAAGACCATGTGATCCAGCGTCTCTGTCTCTGTCCACAGATCCTGTTGAGATGTTTCCTCACGTCCTCACACACCTGCTCTGTCTGGTGTGTCTGTGCGCCGCTCGTCCTCAACCAGGTGAGTCACGTGACGTGAGGCCTGACGCCAAACTCTGTCCCCGCCCACCTGCTTCTCTTTATTTATAACAACTCGTGTTGCAAAGTCCAAGACTGACGAAGTGGAAAACGACAGAAGGCACGTCCACTGTGGACACGTTTTCCAGTGATCACACTGAGACACGTGCGGAGTCTGACCTCTGCTGCCGGTGTTCACACGTCTCCACCAGCCTCCCATCACTTCATCTTTCTTTATTAAAGCTGCTTCACACACACACACAGTTTTACACTTTACTGCAGCCAACAGGTTCCTCTGCAGCTGCATCCTAATGTCTTTCCATGCAGGTGATATTTATATTTCAGATACACTGATGTAAGATGTTTTCTCTACGCCGCAGTGTCGATGCTCGCGCCACCAGGTGGAGCCCTTGAGTGTCGAGCTGGTTTTGAAGCAGAATTAGTAGAAGAAGAAGAAGATTTGTTTGGTTGTAGGCTGCAGTTGTGAATGAAGAGCTTGTAGTTTTCAGCAGCAGAGAGGACGAGCTGATGGAGCGGTTTTTATTATTCATTTTCTTTAAGATTCCTTTATTTCTCCAGTTTTTGTCTTAATTTGACAGTCGACTTTGTAGCCACACAGGAAATATTCTCCTGAACCATCAGGCGACTGTGGCGCCTCCTACTGGATCTGTTGTGCGGCGCAGGATAGAGTCTGATGTTGCTCAGGTTTTATTTTTACTCTATGATCCTGTATTGAAACCTGACACCTTGCATGATAGTGGACAGGAAACTCAGGAACAAAGGGAACTTTTCCACTTTTTATCTTGTAGAATAGTTGTGACAGACACAAATTTCAACTTCATTTTCCTCTTGGTTTCCTGCCTTTGTTCACGCAACCTTTTAAAAGAGAAATGTAATATGACAGAATTAGCCTGTGGCCTGTTTTTAGCCGAGCTAGCAGGTGGCTCCTCTGTGGACCGGGTCGTTCAGATTCACAGATTCATGTTCTCCTCAGGACGGATTGTAATAACGTTGGTCATCCTCTGACTTACGCTTTTGTTTTATCAGTCATCTTCCTCATTCCTGGTCTGGGCCTCGCTCCGGTCTCAGACACGTCCTCAGTTTTCACAGTTCATTTCCTCTCGGACCTTCAACAGCTAAACAGCTTTTACGAGTCTGTTTGATTCATTCAGATAGATGGATAAAAAATAGAGAAGCAGAAAACCCCCGGACATGAAGCGGTCTAGACGTTTAACAGCCTCTGATCCAGATGTTGTAGTGACACAAACATCTCGCTCACTCCTGCTCCTGTTTTCCAGCTCCACCAAACTCCATGAGGATGGAGAAGAGCTCGCCGGCAGCGGGCTCTCTGTCGGGCCGGGTGGTGCTGCCGTGTCACTTCTCCATCATGGCGGTTTCTCCCGGCACCTCGACACACACTCCCTCAGACACCACCCCCACTCCCGCACCCGGACCCCTCCTCCCCGCCGACGACCTTCACACCCCGGGTCCCGACGAGCAGCTGAGGATCAAGTGGACGAAGCTGGAGGGAGAGGAGGAGAAGGTGGTGCTGGTGGCCCAGGGAGGGGTGGTGAAGGTGGGGCAGGAGTTCAGGGGCAGGGTGTCGGTGGCGAGCTACCCGCTGTCGGTGGGAGACGCCTCTCTGATGATGGTCAGGCTCCGGGCCAGCGACGCAGGGCTGTACCGCTGCGAGGTGATGCACGGGATGGAGGACACGCAGGACACCGTCAATCTCAGCGTCAGCGGTGAGTACACACACACACACACACACACACACACACACACACACACACACACACTCCTTCAGTTTTACAGCTCAAATAAAGCGTCAGTATGAGGAGTCTACAAACTTGTTCAGTGAATCCAGATGTGACGTTGCAGAGGCTTTACAGATGTTTCAGAGAGGGAGCTGTCCTGGATCTTCACAAACTCTCTCTGTGAAGCTGCAACAATCAATATTTTTATTGATTGTAAATATACAATAAAAAACATAATAAAAACAATTCATGAACAGACAGTCCAAAACGAAGTTTACAATTTAAATGACAAACAATAAAATTACAAAATTGTAATAAAAATAACACACGAGGAAAATGTAGAACATATAAGATTATAAACACAGTCTCATCAGTTAAAACAATTTGAATAACTTATAAAACTATGATTCTTAAAGTGCTCAGTAGCTTCTTCCATGTGTCCGGAGCATTAAATCCAAATGTACATGGAGAGTTCGCCGATGATCAAGAGACGAAGACGGAGCTTCATTCAGATTCCTCCTGTTTGTGAGTTTCCCTCAGTGTCACAGTGAGACAGTGACAGCTGATCACAGCTGATCACAGCTGATCACAGCTGATCACAGCTGATTCAGCTGCTGTTAAAGTTTGTCAGATTATAAAGAGCTCATGTTGTACCTGACCATCATACTTCCTGTTTGTCCCGGAGACTGGTCCCCGACAGAAACCGGATAGCTCCAGATCCTCATCGTTACACGTCGGGACAGAGAAAGACAAACCCGTCAGTTATTTCAGCTGTCATCCTCAGAATATATGTGACTGTTGTGTTGTGTCATTAGCTCCTTTATTTCCAGCTGGATGAGGCGATTATTTCTCCTCTGCGAGGAAATCCTGGCAGAGCCGCCGGAGGACGTGAATAGAAGAGCGAGCGGTTAAATGCAGAGTTGTGTGTCTCTCATAGGGAGCGTCTTTGTCAGGAGCTGCTGGACAGAGCTCGTTCAGTATTAATGTGGAATCTGTGTAAATGTCTCAGGCTCCGCTGACGGATAATGTTCCTCTGAACACTGTTGGGTTTCCACTGGATGAACTCTTGATGGCAGGAGCCCAGAAACCTCCGACAGTCACTGCAGAGCGACGTGTGAAGAGACAGTGACCCGACACACACACAACACTGTTTATCCTGCAGGCCTCATCACGGCTGCACCTCAGGGATCCCTCCTGTAACAAGGTGCCGGCTGTGCACCTGTTCTTACCCAGGAGGGAGAATTAGTCCATCAGTTATTGACCGGCTGATTGACTGATCAAGAATCTTTGTTGTTTTTTTTCTCTCCTTTTCTTCATTTCTAACTTTGATAAGAAAGTTAAATCAACATTTCTTCTTGCAAAAAAGAAGGAAGAAAAACAAATGCAGAATCACAATGAAAAAAATGAATGAATGAAAAACTTAGAAAGGAAAATAAATAAGTGATTACAATCATAAAAGGAGACTAGAGCTATAGGGAGCAACAAACGAAGCACCAACGAAACTGTTTCAGCTCCACAAGAATGTAAATGTATATTACTCATATTATTTAGTAACAGGAGCATCAACCATCAGGACACATTACATTATATTCTTCTATCGCACCATTTATCAGTGTTTTATAAGTTTTGTAAACTTTTACTCTGTAGTTAAGATCCAGATGTTTCCCTCAGCAGCTGGTGGAGACCAAACACTGAGCTAAAAGAGCGGGAACACTGGACTGAGATCCATCAGGTGGGTCATGATCTCTCTCTATAATCTCCTTTCCTGATTGTCAATCCTCTTTTCTTCAGGTGTTGTGTTCCACTACCGGGCGAACACCAGCCGCTACACTCTGGATTTCCCCGCAGCTGTGGAGGCGTGTCACGCTGCAGGCGCCTCCATCGCTTCACCTGAACAGCTGGAGGCGGCTTTTGAAGACGGCCTGGACCAGTGTGACGCAGGCTGGCTCGCCGACCAGTCAGTCAGGTGTGTGTGTGTGTGTGTGTGTGTGTGTGTGTGTGTGTGTGTGTGTGTGTGTGTGATTTTAAAATAAGAACTGGAACACAAACAGGAAGTTGACGTCTCTCTCATTGCACTGGCAGATTTAGTCTCTTGTTTTAAGAGAAGAAGGTTTTTAGGAAACACATGTTGACATAAACAACTGTTTCCTCAGGTATCCCATCACCTTCCCTCGTCCCGGCTGTGCAGGTGATCTGTTGAGCCGACCAGGAGTGAGAACATACGGCGTCCGCGACGCCACAGAGAAATACGACGTGTACTGCTTCGTAGACGAACTACAAGGTAAATTCACGACGACAAGCTGAAGGTTTAAAATAAGAGCGACGAGCGAACGGCCAGCTGCCAATGTCAGTTTGTTCCTCGCGACACAAAAGCTTGGAAATCAATCAATGCGATCAATATTTAATATGTGCTCTCAGCTGCATTTCTTCTTCTTCTCTTCATTTGTTGCAGCTCTTGATTCCAACGTTTGTTCACTGATTGTGACTTTTTCTCCACTCAAGGGCCACTGCTTTCATTGTTGACGTGGAGCTTTCGATCATTTTGCATGACCCTCAGCAGCAGAATCTGTCGCTTTTAAGCCAACATGTACTTTTGAAAATGTGCAACTGAACAAACTCCATGCGCTGATGAAGATCGTGTCGTACAGTCAAAAGCTCCAGAACAAATGAGTAAGGGGACCATGAGTGGAGATTGCTATGTGACCTGCTCCACAAATATTTGAAGGCACTTTGGTGTAAATGTGTGACGGAGCCACATGAGGGGAAAATAATAATAATAATAATTTTACAAGAATAAAGTCGTAATATAATGAGAATTAAAGTGTTAATTTTAGGTCACGTGTGTAAACCCACGGAGTACAGACTCATCTTGAACTAAACCTTTGACTCACCTTCTGCAGGTGAGGTCTTCTACCCTCCGTCCATCAGCGACAAGCTCACCTGGCAGCAGGCGTGGGAGGAGTGCGAGAAGCAGGAGGCCGTGCTGGCGTCGCCCGGTCAGCTGTTCGCAGCCTGGAGGGCGGGGCTGAACCGGTGCGACTACGGCTGGCTGTCCGACGGCAGCGCCCGCTACCCCGTCACCGTCCCCAAGCCTCAGTGCGGGGGAGGCCTGCTGGGCGTCCGCACGCTTTACAAGTACGAAAACCAAACTGGCTTCCCGGACCCCACCGACAGGCACGGAGCTTTCTGCTTCAAAGGTGAGACTGAAACACACTTCTTCTTAATAAAATGTGAACAGGTGAGTTATATAAACAGGTAATCAGGTGTTTTAGCTGTTTATTTCTGCTGTAAAGTTGGACATTTTAACACGGGAGTCTACGGGTTCTGACTCGCTGTTGGAGCCAGACTCTAGTGGTCGTTAGAGGAACTGCAGCTCCTGGTTCTTCAGTGTTGGCTTCGTACAAATGGAGACAGTGACCACGAGTCTTCAAGTGTTTCCTTGATGACTTTCATACTTTTGCACTCTCATGTTCGCTCTCTCATAAACCCGACCAATCATGGCGGGACACGGGTGTGATTGTTGGATTGTCGTGTTCCAGAGTTACACATCCAGAGAGTCGTGGGAAAGCAGCTTTCAGACGATGTTAGATAATCAAACAAGATCTTAAAATATGATCCAACAACATCTGAGGAAATATCTGGCAAACAATACCTAACTAATGACTCTCTTTGGCATATTTTGATTGTGTTTAATGAAAAAAAACAATGAGAAAATGGAAAATTTTAGGAGCTTTATCTCCTGAAAAACTCGCAACAGAAACGAAACTTTGGGAAATCCCTGATACTCACTTAATAAAACCATATTTATCTAAGGATCTGTCCTACGGAGATGAAGACATGACTTATGGCCGTGCTCTTCAGTGATTGCCCTCCTCATTGGTTATTACATAGATCATGTATTAAGCAGTGGGACTTTCCTTGGCCTTCAGATTGAATGTGAATAGTTTGACGAGGCCTGAGGGAGAAAACTATCCAGTATGTTCTGTCCTTTCCTGTTCTGTTCATCATCTGCAGACGCTTCAGATTTATGTGCAGCGAGTCTCTCACAGGGAAATCTGTCACGGACAAGTCGTTTCTTAAGATGCTTTATGCAGTTGGGTATTTAAAGTCAAGTCATTTTATTTAAGGAGCTCATTTAAAAACAACAAATTAACATCAAATAAAACCATAAAGACATAAAGGAGAGGAAGTAAATTAATGAAAACAAAAACTATCTGAAGTGATAAATAAACATCAGAATATGATCAGTTAAGGCTGTTGAAGCAGCAGTTAACTGCATATTTCAGGGGAATCTTTTAAATGTGGCACAAATCCTCCTTTTGATAAAACACGTTAGCCACTTAAAAAATTCAAGATGGCCGCCAATTTTGGCAAGGAAAAGTTATTTTTCTCATATGAATAATCCAGGTGTCCAATCAAATATTTTTACAATGTAGCAGGTGAAATTTGGTACACTGTAAAAAAAAAAAAAGAAAGTATATTTCAGCAAAAATATTACTCACAAAAAAGCTTGCTAACTAGCCTAGCGCTAGCAAGTTAGCCTTGAGAGCTAATGTTAAAACAAGTAGATTGTAGACTCAACAACTAACAAACTCTTTTGGTTCATCATTCATAATAAATGCTTTGCAATTACATTATTTTATGCAAATGATTTTATGTTGATTTTATGAAATTTCACAAATAAAACAGGAAATTGAAGAGTTGTGAATTTAACATCCTCATGGTTTAAAACATACGACTAAAGTGCAAACTCTATTAATTCTGTGGTAAAATATGTGTTTCCTGTGCCAGAAATGGCGGCCATCTTGAAATTTCAAGTGGCTGGATTTGGATTTTTCAGACTAATGGTCCCAGAGGGATGAACATGCCACTCCGGGTTCTCGTAGCCGCACTCTGAATATTATTACAGTTATCTGCTCCAGTATCAAGAAGGAAATAAATCGAGGTCGTGGAAGCTCCAGGCTCATCCTGCTGCTCCGAAAGTCCAAGTCACTGACGCATGAATCATGAAGTCACAAGGAAAACACAAACGGCGAGGTGTGTCGCAGCACAAATACGATCCACAATCTGCAGCCGTTTAGAAGCAGCCGAGCGTGAAGACGTGGAAACAGAGAACAAACCCAAACAAGAGAAGAATAAACTCCCACTGCACTGTTTATGGTGGGGCACGTTTTTTTTTTTTTTTTTATGAGGGGAAAACCCAACTCACTGCACTCTAACACAGATACTGAAGAAACGGGACAGGTCCCTAATGCCTCACAGCTGGACCCAGCCCAAACACAGACAGACGGACGGAGGGAGGGAAAGAGGGAAGAGGGGGATTACAGAGCGTTTTCTCCCATAAGTAACATCACCATCATTAAAAGATACTCAGAAACACAAAGCTTCAGGAGCTCCGTCAGCTCCGTCTGCTCCGTCTGCTCCGTCTGCTCCGTCTGCTCCGTCTGCAGTGTGAAGGAGGTTCTGTGATTATACACTTTGAGTCTGATGCTTTACAGATGAGATAATTGCAAACAGTGTCTGGCAGCATGGAGGTACTTTCTGGACCTGAGGCCCGTGCATGTGTCCTGCCAAGCTCTGAGCGAGGTGGCAGAGCTGCAGGAGAGAGAGAGAGAGAGAGAGAGAGAGAGAGAGAGAGAGAGAGAGAGAGAGAGAGAGAGAGAGAGAGAGAGAGAGAGAGGTAACGTACAGGGAAGTGACAGCATCAGGACAGACCCCGGCCCGGCCAGATGAACGCTGCTCGCCAAACAGCATGACATCATCTCTGGGCGGGGTCAAACACGCAGCCAGGGTCTCCTCAGTGCTGCGAGAGACCGGACCAGACAAGAACTCAGAGTCTGCAGGTCTGTCAGCAGCAAACACTGAGACGTAGATGTAGAAGTGAACAAGTAAAAGTCCGACATTCAAAGTCTGATCAGATAAAAATATCAACTTCACTTTAAGTTTATAGAAAAAGTTAATAAAGAGAATAATCAGATAATTAAAGCTCCATATCTTCTTCTGTGTTTTATTAGAAGTGTTGATCCATAAGAAGATATAAAAACCATCTCAGTGTAGTTTTACATCTCCTCTCTCAGGCTTCTCTCTGGAGCTCTAGTAACAACAGGTCAGTGAGCCAATCAGAAGAGAGGAGGCTCTGAGCCTCTCTTCTGATTGGCTGACTGTTTTCTGAGTGATCCAATAAAAATAAAGCAGATTTCACGTTCAAAGCCTCATGCTTACTCCCAGGACATTAACTACATGAACTCAGCACTTAGACCTACACAAAGGAGGGCATTGTGTGTGTGTGTGTGTGTGTGTGTGTGTGTGTGTGTGTGTGTGTGTGTGTGTGTGTGTTTGGGAGTCTTATTTCCTGTCTTTTCTCATGGTATGTATTCCATCATTATGAGATATAAATCTTTGCGAGCATCACGGTCTGTTTTCAGGACAAAAGCCTCACGGTGCGTTCAGGGCCTTAAACTCTGTGTCTGTTTAGAGTGGAGAGGAAAAGAAAACAAGTTTCTCTCTAAGCAACATTTCCCCTCAAAAAAAAAAAAAAAAAGTTGGATGTTATTGTTCTGTTATTTTTCTGACAGTGTCCAGGCCTCAGACTGTTTTATTCTCGACAGGTGACTTCATGTTTCAAAAATCAAAGCTGCTTCATTTCCTTTTATAGCGCGCTGTAAGCTAACCGCCGCTCGACAGCAGCATGATTAGCATTTTCCAGATAGCACGGTTTTCTTATTTTAATGAGTCACGACGACACTGATTCATTCTGTCAACATGTGACCTGATCTCCAGTGAACCGTTCTCCGAAGGACCAGACTCTCAGTTTTACACGTTTCAGACCACTCTTGATGAATGAGGGATAATTTACATCACTGTGCAGCATTTATCAAAACATAGCACAAGGTTTAAGGTTCATTTTCTGCCCATTAAGTCTTTGGTTATTATTAACATAATATGTCAGTTTTATGTAATGTAGTTTCTTTGGCAGAAACCACTTAAAAACTCTTCATTCTCACTCAGACTCACTTTAACGTTTCAGTCTCTCGCACTTTCTCAAGGTTTTTAATGCGAAGAAACGTTAAAGATCTGAACCAATAAGATGTAAGATTCACTTTTTGTGATTGATCACGTGGAGAAAACAAACCTTCAGGTGGATGTGAAGGAGCAAAAGATAAATGTAATCCAACAGAGAGGATTATTTTGAAGGGACTGACCCCACTTTGTTATAATTTGTGTCTTAATTTTAGTTTATTTTTAGAGTTTAAACTGCAGGTTTGTTTGCGACCTGTGAACCTTAATAAACCTAAATTATGCTTTAGAGTCAACACAAACAGTTACAGATGATTGCTGGTGCAGCTGTGTCATGTTGTATATGACTCGTCTTATCAGGAGCTCAAACCCAGATGATGAACGATCAGTAAATAAATCAATTAATCAAATTAGTACCTGTGAATTAACATAAATATAATTTTCTTCGGACGATGTTTCATGACTCACACTTCTGTCTTCAAGTCTTGGATGGACGTTAAACTACCAAAGATGAACTGTGTGTGAAATTATCTTGTTCTTTGATTAAACACTCAAAGGTACTTCAACTCCCAGGGTGCATTTCAGCAAGAAACATCCAATCACGGAGCTTCCATTTCCATTACATACACAGCTGATGGTAAAACAAAAAAAAATCTACAGCTTAAATCAACTCACCTTTGCATTCTCCATGGCAACGGCAGCCGAGGCTCATGGGTATTGTAGTTTTTAGAGCCGTCAGCCAAACAACGTTTCAGAAAGCTGAAATACAAACAAACTGAACGTGTGTGTTTCCAATTATTCAGGACTTCATTACAGAAACTCCTCTGTTTCCCTCTCTCACAGCCAAACTACCGGAGCCAACGACCATGAGTCCGGCGAACGACGACCCCACGTCCGACCCCCCAGACACCACACTGTGGCCGCTCTCAGAGCTTGAACAGGCTGAAATTCAAACAAGGAGAGCAGAGCCTGCAGCACATCTACCGACAGAGAGACCACACACAGCCTCACCAGACCAGCATGGACTCCCCCACAACTCCCCTCGCACCACAGCCTCCCCCACCCCCACCCCCTTAGTCTTAGACAACGATAGTCAGCCCCCTGACGTAAACAAGGTGGTTGTGCCAGTTAGAGGAGACGTGGCGGTCCCCCTGCAGCTGCCCGTCTTACCCACCACCCGCTCACAGACCCCATACCTTGACATCTCCCATGGGGGGGACAAGGGAGGCCAAGCGGGGTCAGGCAGCGGGGAGGGAGGCAGCAGCGATGGGTCTGAGGTGGAAGCTGCGGTGACCCCAGCACAGGTGTGGGTGGAAACCGTAACGAGACCGAGTTGGCTTCCAGAGACCACCGAGGGGGCGGAGCCAAGCGTGGAGACTACATCGAAACCACGAGAGATCACGCCACAGCAGCACGTCGACCCACAGACCCTGACCCCGGAGCCCGGCCCCCCGGACGGCAGTGGAGACGCCGGGCAGCAGCATCCAGCAGTGGTCTTCAAAGAGGACGTCACCCCCGGACCTATACCGACCTTTGACCTCGACCCATCACTGGTCATACCTGACGGCGAAGAGTCGTCGGCCAAACCCCCTTTCCACCTCATCATCGTCAACGTGCACAGCCAGAATCAGTCAGGTGAGTCACACCTCTGGTTTCATGTTGTCTTGTGTTACCCACAGTCCTGATGAAGACTATTATCTACTTAATAATATATAATATTTAATATAAATAATATTTGTTTCCTTTTTTAAACGGATCATTTTAGAGAATACTCTTGATTTTTGAAACAGATTTATTTAAGGATTATTTTTTATATCATAGAATTAATTATCATGAATCATTAGACTACTTCACTATTAATTACAGGAGTATTAGTTACTCATGGTAAATAAAAAGACAACAAAACATATAAATAACTTTCCCTGGTAAACGTATTAGTCTCTTTTTAGAATTAGATTGTTGTTGTTTTCATATTAGTAAGTGCATTTTTCAAGGAATAGTTCAAGGTATATTTCTGAACTTTGGACTAAGCTAAGCTAGCTGTTTCCCTCTCCTTACAGTCTTTATGCTAAGCTAGGCTAACCCCGTCCTGACTCCAGGTTTGTACACACTGACATTAGATTGATCTCCATCTGGTGAACTATTCCTTTAAAGGGTGACGCAGTGACTCGTCTCTTTTTAAGCTGATTAAGACAAATAACAAAATACTAAATATTATCCTTGCCTTTTGTATTAATTATATTGTTTAGTCATGTTTCTGGCAAGGTTCAGTGTTTTGGGAAATGCCTTTATTTTGAAATGAGAAGCTCATTTGTTCCTACATGTGATTATTCCTGAGATTTATTCTTGAACTTCGGACTGAGGCTACCTGTTTCCCCCTGCTTCCACTCTTTATGCTATGCTAAGCTAACCACATCCCGACTCCAGCTCTGCACTGAACACAGATATCCCATCCTCAGCTGAAAATGTTGAACCACTCCTTTTAAACGTCGAGTCCCTCAGTTGATCTAAACTCTGAACGAGCTCCAGCAGAGAAATAACATTCAGTCAGACTCCAGAGAGGACGCTGTGTGATTTCATACCAGTCTGTTCCACATCTGTGAGCATACATGGATATTTCCACATATAACCCCCCCCCCCCCCCCCGGCACCTTGTGCAACCCCCTTTGTGTTTTGGGACCTGACAGTTTCATGTGAAATGTGAAACTCTGGGTTCTTTCAGCGAGAACGTTTGTCTGACCTCATGTTTGTTTCGCGGTGCTGTCAGGGACTTCACAGTAACCTGCTCCGCTGCATCAGGCCTGTGTGTGTTGCCTTCATACGAAACAGTTAATGGTTTGTTACCTTTGTGTGCTGAGAGATTCCCACACACACAAACACAAACACGCACACACACACACACACAGTTTGCAGGGCCAGATGTGGAAAGTTATGAAGTCAGTCATCTCCACTCGGGCCAGTTTTGTAGCTTAACATATTGTAAACACATCACAGAGTCTCTGATGGGGAAGCAGCAGAGGCTCATGAAGAGTCGGGTTTAAACATCTGTAGAGAGAGTCGCAACAAACCACAACTAACTAACAACTTCTCCACCGTGGACCGATTACTGAACAGACCCACCAGGCGCATACCCAGGGGCCCCAGGGGCTCAGGGGGCCCCAGGGGCTCGGGGGGCCACAGGCCTCTGGTTGAAGTGGCTGTTAAAACTTCCCACAGTCCAAGTTTATCAGTGTTGGTCTCTTGTTTTTATTCAACCAACAGTCAAGACCGTAAAATGTTCTGTTTAATCTCATGTATGACAAAGAAAAAAGGTCCAATCTTCACATTCGAGAAACTGAAATCAGACAATATTTGGCATTTTTGATTGTAAGATGATAAACAATAAAATCGATAATGAAACTAGATGGTGATTACATTTTTTAAATTGAATCGACAAATCGATTAATTGCATGATCGTGTCGGTTCTAGTCAATTTCCTCCCATGTGATAAAGCTGCGTCATACTTAAAAAGTGCCTCAGGTTTATTATGATGCGATTCAACAAGCTAAATATAATTTATCAGTTAATCAGTGACAGTAAAATGTTGGAGGATGAAAACCACGACTCAGTCATATTATTGTTAAATATATTGTAGGAAAAACAAATAAAATGCAACAACAAATTACATTTTTTTCCTTTGTCAAAGACCAAATGAAGAGAATTACAGGCGTGACACTGACCTACAAAATGTGGAATGTTCCTTTAAGTTCACCACTTTAGATGACTGCATGGCGATCAATAACCTCCTCAATAGCAGTAACATTCTCAATCAGGGAAAGAGGCCCCATGTCTGGGTTTGCCAAGGGCCCCCAGAACAACCCTCCTGTGTTTATTACCCCCCGGCCGGGCGGTGCCATCTTCCAGGAGCTGTGTTTATTATTGAAATGTGGAGGGCGTCTTCTGTTGCACAGGTAATATATATCCTCACATCCAGCGCGTGAGGCCCAGCAGCTCGCTGAGGAAATTAGGAAAACCGAGGCATCGAGTGTTTTGATGGAAACTCTTCCTGTTTCATGTGGGATGGAGTTCAGAGTCACACGGAGGCTTTTCTGCACGCCGGGCCTCGCCGTGTGTTAACGAGTCACACGGGTTCAGTTCAAAGAGAAGCTCCCGGTGAGGTCACAGCGTGCGTCTCTGCTCGTCCTCGCACAAGCATCTCTACACTCGGCGCCGTGTTCGTGTTGCGTTTTAGATATAGCTTCCATGTGTACCGTAAAGTCTTAATGAACAGACACAAGCCGGCATTGTTCGAGAGCTGCACCCCCAGAAGTCGGCACATGATTCTCTGTCACGTTTACATTTTCTTTAAATAGTAACTAAATCCTGCTCCCAGTCTGCAGTGTTTATTACAAGACAAGTTATTTAGGTTATTCTGAATCTGTGATGCATAATCAAGCTAAAACGGATCAATACATTTCTTCTTAATCATATTTTTTCTCTTTATTTGATCATAATCTTTCTAAATTGATCAAGGAAAAGTTCGATTACAGCTGCAAGTTCAATGTCGGGCTGCAGCTAAGGATTATGTTCATTATCAGTTAATGTGCAAATTATCTTTTCAAGTAATTGTTTTGTCTGTAAAATGTCCTTTACAATTTCCCACAGTGATGTTTTCATTTTGTCTGTTTTGTCCAACCAACCGTCCGAAACCCCAAAATATTCACTTTACAATCATATAAAGAGAGAAAAGAAGCAGATCCTCACCTGAGGAGCTGAAAACAAACCAACTCTAGAAAAGTTCACATGTATGAAAAAGGTAATGATGAGAAATTATATTTATTTAACCCAAAATCACAAACCAAAAATTACCTTTAAAGAAAGGTCTTTCCAGCAGCATCTGACTCTCTACGTTTAGACTCTTAGTTATTACAGTTGGTTCCTCATAATATCGTCAAAGTCCATCAGGTAAACTCTGTCTTCTTGTTTCTTGTTTGTCTCTAGTCGACCAGATCCTGGATTTCATAAACCAGCCTGTGAGCGGCATCGACGGCTCCCACTCCCAGTTCCCCCACATGCCTGGCTTTTCACAGGTCACCAGCGACGCCGTCCAGGGCAGCGGAGACGTCGACTCTCCGGAGGCTTCACCCATCAACCTGCCTCCGACCGTCAGCTTTGTCAACGGAAAACATGAGGTACTGTCCACACGCTGGAGCGTTTTTAAAGAGAATACTGGTTTATTTCTATTTCACTGATGAATTTAACGCTGACAGAAAGACTGATTCCTCTTTATTTACTCGACTACCTGCTTTTCTGATCCGACCAGGTGACATTTGAGCCGGAGCAGCCAGAGGAAGCCAGGGGCGACCAGTTTGAGACGGCTACACCTGTTCGGGTAGAAGACGTGGAGGTGGAGGAGAAGGAGGAGAAGGAGGAAGAGGAAAGCACGACTCCTTTTGACTACAATCTCTTAGAGATCCACACAGAGGAGACGCCCACAGAGGAAACCAGTGATGCCGTCACTCATTCTGCAGATTTGTACCCAGATGAAGTTACAGATTCGGGTACGGATGCCGATACGGACTATGACGGAGTCAGAACCCAAGAACCAGATGATCAGACCACCACCACAACCGCCTTCACACACCTTGTTTCATCACCAGCACCTAGCACACCGTCAGGCCCGGTTCTCCCCGGTGTCTCCCAGCCCGTCACTGCTGTGGTCTCCGTCTACGAGGACATGGAAGGTTCTGCAACAGCTGGCCCTGACGGTGCTGCGCAGGAGGGCTCTGCGGACGACGCCGTGCCCACCCCGGCCGCAGACGGCCAGGTGAGCGTGATGACTGACGAGGCCGAAATCGGGGTTCCCGAGCTTCCTACGTCGACCCCAGATACTCGGCCACAAGAAACCACCACACAGACCCAGACTGAAGACTCTGAAGGTTCCGCCTCTGGAGAAGACGAAGCTTCAGGGCAAGACCCACCGGAGACGCCCAGGCTTACCAGCACGCTACCACCGATCCATTCTACCTTTCACACCCAAAGGCCTCAACCTGCGGCGGGTTCTGAGGTCACAGAACTCCCTGTGGTTTCACCGGCTGTTGACACGAGTTCAGAAACAGGTTCAGGTGCAGAGCAGCTGTCCGGCGACGGGGAGGGTTCTGGGGAAAGGGACATTCTGGTTGACCTTCCCAGACAGGTCACCGTTACGGTTTTACCAGCTGCGGCAGCTGTTGAAGAGCAAAACACAGTCCGTGCACACATAAAGGACGTGACCTCTGAACCCAGCACGTCAGAACCCGCCACACCTGCCTCCCCTGCTGCCACAGACGATAAGAAACATCCCGCTGTTACCACCGAGCCTGCACCCACGACCTCCGACAACCACACCACGCACCCCACCGTTCCTTACAGAGACCAGCCTGAACAGTCCACCACAGGTTCCACCACAGGTTCCACCACGAGTTCCACCACGAGTTCCCCCACAGGTTCCACCCCAAGCTCCACCCCAAGCTCCACCACAGGTTCCACCACAGGTTCCACCACGAGTTACACCACAGGTTCCACCCCAAGCTCCACCACAGGTTCCACCCCGAGTTCCACCCCAAGCTCCACCACAGGTTCCACCCCAAGTTCCACCACGAGTTCCACCCCAAGTTCCACCACAGGTTCCACCCCAAGTTCCACCACAGGTTCCACCCGAAGCTCCACCACAGGTTCCATCCCAAGTTCCACCACAGGTTCCATCCCAAGTTCCACCACAGGTTCCATCCCAAGTTCCACCACAGGTTCCACCCCAAGTTCCACCACAGGTTCCCCTAAGTACGTAAGCCAGCCAGCCCTGTCTACCACCTCGCCCTTATACACTTTCGACCAAAGCGCCCACTCCGTCCCTGAGTGGGCGCTGCTCCCCGACCCGGCCGCCACCCCTCTCCCAGAGGATTTTGAAGACTATGACAAAGAGATCGTCCCCGCTCTGGTGGAGACGGTTCCTCGCAGACCGGAAGAGACCGAGGCCACGGAGCAGCCAGAGACCGGCACTGACTCGGCTTATTCTGTGGAGGCCAGCACGGTGAACATCAGAGGTAGGTTTTAGACAATATTTGAGGCATTTCCGGTTCTAGTATCAGTATCAGAACTATTGTTATATCTTATATTATGGCAGGAATTGCAGATTTTTTTTCACTTTTGTGATATTAAATTGAATATCGTTGGGTTTTGGCCTGGAGAGGTTTTGGAAACTGATCTCGAGAAAAATGCACTGAAGCTAAAGCTGAGTTAGCATCATCTTGCAAATAATAGAACAGCATTTTTTTTGTGTTTCAGTGTAGATCTAATTAGAATCAAATAAAATGTAGGTTGGACTGTAAAATGTATTTTATCATACCCTTGTTTGGTACATTTTTATATGATATTTTCAAATGGTACAAGAGAAAAGGATTTGAGGGTGATGAGTTTGCTGAATAGCATTAGCATAAACTTTTTTAAAACCAAATAAAGCAGAAAAGAGCTGCTAGTGTTAGCTTAGCCTAGACTGGCAAGGACAAAATAATGTAGTTAGCTAGCTGCTAATGTTATGCTCCCTGACTTTGGAAGTCACTCGAGGATACTGCTATAGGCAGTAAGCTAGTTAGCAGGTCATGCTAATGTTAGAGCAGACAAACTGTTTAATCTATTCCTTACATTTTTACTTTATTGTTGGTATTTTCAAACAGTACAAGAGAAAAGGATTTGAGGGCGAGGACTAACCGACGAGTTTGCTGGATGTAACATTAGCATAAACTTTTCAAAAACCAAACAAAGCAGAAAAGAGCTGTTAGTGTTAGCTTAGCTTAGGCTAACGTAATTTGTAACCCCACAAAATAATGTAGGTAGCTAGCTGATAACCTTATGGGCCTTGACTTTTTTACTACCACTACTATAGGTAGTAAGCTAGTTAGCTGGTCATGCTAATGTTAGAGCTCACAAGCTGTTAAACTAGCCCTGCTAGTGTTGTTAGCTAATGGTGCAGCTATTAGTCCGATTTTAATGGGTTTTCATTAGCATTGTGTCTTTTGTGTAGATCTCCTGCCGTGCACAATCAGTGTGTGTCAGAACGGAGGCTCCTGCTACAGGAGGGGAGCACAAAATATCTGCGTGTGCGCACCTGGATACACCGGACAGCTGTGTGAAACAGGTACACACACATATATATAACACACAAAGACGGGTCATCTCGTGCACTCTGACCCCACACTGACAGACAGGGGATGTGGAATAATGCCGGCTTGTGTTGTGCGTCTGCAGATGTTGACGAGTGCCAGTCCAACCCGTGTCTGAACGGAGCCACCTGTCTGGACAAAGTTAACTCCTTCACCTGTGTGTGCCTGCCCAGCTACGCAGGAGAGCTCTGTGAACACGGTGAGTTACACTTTAATACAATGAGTCTTACTTACAGTCATACGACAGTTAGTCCTGACCAAGTAATGTGATTGGACACGTATCACTCCGCTTTACAGGTGTTGTATTAACCGTTAATCAGCGTCACATTAACGGTCGTTATCGACTTTAGATTTTAACGAACAAAGATGAAAATATTTCCAGATATAACATTTGAATTAAACAATGTCTGGTCGTCAGCAGAGGATGAAGGGAAGAAGCCTGGACACTTCAGCGCACACCTGAGCTAACGTGTAGACAAGGTAGCAAGGTAGTGTGCACTGTGCAGGTCAGGAACATGTTTATGTGTTGCTTAGCAACAGTCCAGTACCGGCCCAGTTGCAGAGCTATTTGTGTTGGCGTTAGGGTTAAGGTTAGTCAAATAAATGATAAAATAAACCAATAAATTATAATCTGTTGTTGCTTATTTTAACATTATGACGTCGTAGAAATGTTTTATAAAAGTAATATCACACTCGAGGTTGTGATGTCATCCTGAACATCAGCACGGCTGTGATTCGGTCACAGGTACGACGCTGCAGGATTAAATAGTTTTCAGCATCATTTCTATTGATCACTGAAATAACTGCAGAACAGATCTGTCACTTTTTAAAAACTAAGACAGAAGAGAGAGAAAGAGATGAATAAAGACACAACCCATAAACTGGTTTGTGGGACTGACACTGTTCAGTTGTACACACTCGTGCACACACTCGTGCACACACCGACACACATGCACACAGGTGGACACAGCTTGTGGTCTCTGCTCCTCAGCTGTCCTCCAACGCTGGGCGTCGCCTCCTCTGCAGATTACTTCCAGCCGCTCGTCCAATATTTCTGTCATTACTCAGCAGCTAATCGAGGCTCAGGCAAACAAAGAGACTCCAAGGACAAATATTTTCCATGAAGATTTACCAGCTTTGGTGCTGAGAGTTTAACGTCGCTCATATTATTCTAAGAAAATGAAAAAATGAAGTGATAACGCCAAACTCTTTTTTTTTTTTATAGGGCAGTTCAGTTGTTGCTGTGAAGTCGTAACATTGAACCACTGGACGAAAATACACTGTCCATCAGTTCAGCTGCTTTTACTGACACAGTTAATAATAAGTACAGTGTCATTTCTCAAGCAGTAAAAATTAATTGTTAAAGTTTTGTTGGAGTTTTTTCAGTGAACTTGAACTCAACACTTTCTTTCCGCTCGCTGGCTGTTACCAAGCTGAGAGCCAAACAGTAATACAGCTACTTACATGATCGGAGCATACACACATGTATATATGATCAAATGACTCTAAATATGTAATTAACTGCAGTTTAACATGATTTCTTTCCTAGTTTCAGAGCTGAGGACGTTCAGGTCCTTTACTAAACTAGACTTATTGAAGAAAGTATAGTGATAATAAATGAGGTAATCCTGAATATAATAATAGAAAGAATAATAATAGTAATAATAGAACAATATAATGATAATAAAAATGATATAATGATAATTTATATCATTTATTTGATATCCTGTTGATGTAATGGTGATATATCTCACAACAAAAATATGATAAGAATATAAAATAGTGTTAAACAACATGATAATACTGTAGTGATACTATGACAACCATTATATACAGTGGGATGCAATATGTATTATTTATTATAGTATATATTTACATATATGGGCAGAGCACAAATATAAAGTGGCATTGAATTAAAATACTTCATCAGAATGAACTTTCTAGTTACTTTCCAACTCTGATCATTGAAGGTTAAACTGTTCATATTTTATTGGAAAATCAATAAAACCTTTTCCTGAACAGTGAAATCATTAGATGAATATTCTTGGAATAATTTTAGTTTTTGTCCTTCATGAGGGTAAAAATGGAAAATATGAGATTTTGAGTGAAAAAAGGTTTTTATTTCCAGGCTGATCGAGCTGCTTTGTCTCGTTTTCACTCTTCGTTTCATCATCAGCCCTTTTTCTAGAAGGTGTGGTGAATAAGACGCTGAAATCCCAGTCTGCAGGGTGGATCCATGTGCAGCCTGCACAACATATGAATTACTGGCTGCAGCAGTGTGTAGTTTACACATCCACATATATGCAGTAGTTAGCAGTTAGCAGACAGAGCAGCAGAGACACATCTGTCCTCTCACAGATTTCTGCCAGTGGAAAAAAAGAAAGGGAGAAAAAACAGATAATTGCTGGATTATCTGGCCACAGAGCTTTTGCAGCTGTGTGCCATTGAATCGTTCCTGCTCCGGCTCAGTCCGGCTCTCCTTCATCTTCTGGATGAGGCAGTGTTTGGGCCGGCCTCCTGCACGCACCCTGATGCCCTCCATATATCAGAGCAGCGCTGTGCTGTTTTCAAACTGCCAGAAGCAAGAGTCCGGGAATACAGCTCTGCATTTATTAGTGGGCACGGAGACCTCACCTGACCCTCCAGGTGGCTGCACGGCGGGGTTATAAAGACGAGGCGGGGCTGACGACGGCTGATGCCCGAAGCCTCGACAGCAACTTTCCATCACTGCTTCGTTGGCACGCGCTTTATTCTGAAGGGGACTGATACAAAACGTCCATTGTTTACTGAGGCGGACAAAGCAGAGGGGCTGATTATACAGCTTACACTCATTGTACATCAAACTAAATGTGTGTGTTGTGCATTAAGTGTGTGTGTTAATGTGTTTGTGTTGGTCTGACCTGCAGACAACTGGAGAGTTGTGACGGTTAATGAAGTCCAACTGTGTGTTACTGAGCTCATTCAGTGAGGGGGCCATTATTCCCCAGCTGGACCTCAGCTCGTTCTCTCTCTCTCTCTCTCTCTCTCTCTCTCTCTCAGTTGTTGTGTAGCTTCAGCATGGACTCAAATCAGCTGTAAACAACATTATAATCAAGTTAAAAATAAGCAGCATAAAGACCCTTGTTCCACACTGAGCTGTTGATGTCTGAAGGGTGCGCTTGTTTCTCTGACATTTGCAAAATGGCTGCTAAAATTCTTCTGGTTGGTCACTCAGAGTCTGCGAGGTGTTGCTCAGTGTGTTTTCATACGTAACCTGTTTGGTCTGGGTGTTTGTGACCGTCGGTCAGACTCTTTTTCTGTTTATATTTATATTGATTCATTAAGCCCAAAGTGAGCTGCAAACGAATCCAGTGCCTCAACACAAAGCTGCAGGTGCATTAAATAACATGGAAGTACTTTGCAGGTGAGCGCCAGAGAAAGACGGAGAAAGAAACAGCATGGAAGGAGAGAAAGGTTTCTTAAACAAGAAAAAAGTAAAACCAGATAAAAGAAAAGTCCAAAGTACCTGAGCAG
Organism: Seriola aureovittata; assembly: GCF_021018895.1. NCBI lineage: Eukaryota > Metazoa > Chordata > Actinopteri > Carangiformes > Carangidae > Seriola > Seriola aureovittata. The sequence goes on along the minus strand of NC_079381.1, from coordinate 23,743,952 downwards.
AATAAAAACTGTAGAACATATAAAAATACACATAAATAAAAAAACATCTCAAATCAACATTATGCAAAAGCATCTGACAGTAGGTGAAGAGAGGCAGTAAAAATAAAACACGTATCAGACTTTACCAAAGGCTGAGACAAAGAAATAGATTTAAAGGAAGTTAAAGAGTCGCAGCGTCTGAGGTCCGGAGTGTCGGGGCTCTACTAGTGAACGGCCTCAGTCACCAGCCTTGACCTGCAGACCTCCATCCACCCATCTCAGTCGTCGGTCGGACTCTCACCAGTCTGCACGTCGGTTGGAGATTTCCTGCCTTGCAGTGACAGCAGGACAAGTCGTCGCTCATTTGCATCGTAGTGAACAGAGGGCTCGTACACCTGCATGGGAGCGCTCAGGTAGGCGGGGGAGGTGCAGCAACAGGAAGCCAGGAGAGAGTAATGAAAAGTGGAATGACATGAGCTGTCTCTGGATGAAGACCAGATGTTCTGCTGCTGCTGCTGCTGCTGCTGCTGCTGCTTTTTGGACCGTGTGCAGAGGCTTTAATGTGCAGGCTGCAGCTCTGCCAGAAGGGCGTCACCGTAGTGAAGGCCAGAGACGACCAGAGGCTGTGAGAGGAGCAGAGAGCTGATCTTTGGGATGTTAAACAGGGAGAACTGACCTGACTGAGTGGCTGGAAGTTTGTTGGTTATCAGTTCCCCAATAAAAAGTGAAAGACATAACGATCCTCCTGTAATATTATGGTACACAACGTTCCTATCTCTATTCGGCAAAATCTATGATGCATGAGGTTCAGTTGAAGTCTGAACTAATAATTCTCATCATCAGTTACTTCTTCATGAGCTCTGTAGAGAACATAAAGATTCATAAAGTGCAGCATTAAACTGCCGTCAGACACCAGAAACACATTTCCCCATGTGGCTCTATGCAGCTCTGACATCACAAAAACTGTCCAATCAATGAGCTTCCTGCCTGCTCCACGTGACTTCGTATTTGCACCTGTATTGTGGTAAATCAGTGTGAATGCAGCCTGATTGTTGTGGTGTTGCTAGGTGGTTGTTTGGTCTTAGATGCTAAGTGGTTGCTAAGGTGTTACCTTGGTGTTTCTAGGTGGTTGCTATGTGGTTGCCACGACTTTCCAGGCAGATACTGAGGCTTTAGTAGGTGGATTAAAACGGTTGCTATGGCAAAGAGCATGCTCTGTTTTACAGACTGTAAACTGTTTAGTAGATAATGAGCTAACAAAGAATAAATCAGCACCAGAAGTAAATATTACTGCAGGCTGATGTTTCTGTTTGATAAGAAATGTTTGCTTTTGTGCAGATGTTCGAACAAGTGACTCGAACTTCTTATCATGAACACTTCTCTAACTGTTCCTCTGTCTCCCCCCTGCAGACACCGAGGTGTGTGGATTTGGTTGGCAGAAGTTTCAGTCTCACTGCTACAAGTACTTCACCCACCGTCGGACGTGGGACGCCGCTGAGAGGGAGTGTCGTCTGCACGGAGCTCACCTGGCCAGCATCCTGTCGCAGGAGGAACAGCTGTTCGTCAATCGTAAGTCCGTGACGTGGCGTTTGAGCTGCGACTCCTGATGTGACGATTTAGGAGGAGAAACTAAAGCTAAAGCTAAACAACTGCTGTCTTAAATAACTGTAGATTGAACTTTTTTTTACTGACATTTACTGACTAACTGTAATTAATAATATTTGGAGCTGCAGCGACACTTTTCATCAGAGGAAAAGCATCAGATCAATGACACAGGGTCTGAAAAACAATCACATGGTGGTCCAAACTGTTTGCTGCAAACCCCGATTGCATTTTAGAAAACTGCCTCCAGATGTTTAACTTTGACTCATGGCTGTGAAAGAAACATTTATAATATTCAGTGAAGCGTTATATCAGATGTTTTTGGTGCATTTACATGGAATCGACTCCAAAGTTTAGCTACCAGGACAAAACTCTGAGATCAAGGTTGTTAAAAAACTGACTTTGTCTTTAAATGTTGAGACTTCTTTCTGTGTCTCCCATTGATAAACTGAAGTACGTAAACAAGTCCGTCTGTTAGTGATGCCTCAGCCTCTGTAGGTCAGTGCACTTTAAGAAAACAGATCCTCCGGCGTCTGTAATCCACCGTTGTGTGTTCAGAAGATAAAAGACGCAATAAAATGTTGTCGGTTTAAATAGAGTTTCCACAGAAAGACGAGGCCGACTGTGTCTCAGCAACATGCAGACCGTCTCTCAGTTTATTGGGGAAGCTGATAAAACAGTTTCCTCTGCCTCCTGCACTTTCATTAGTTCACACTGTTGATTTGTCTCCTGCTGAGAACACACCTTCAAACCACGAATCAACAGACTATCTCCCCTAAAAACACTGGTTTGATCCTGATTGTCTTCGTCCCTTCATCCGTTAACCAGCTGCTCTTCTCCTGCTCTGTTTCCTGACTTCGTTAAAATCTCACACACGTCCCGTCTAATTAATATTCTGCTGTGTTTCCCCCTGTAGGTCTGGGCAGTGATTACCAGTGGATCGGCCTCAACGACAAGATGTTTGAGAGGGACTTCAGGTGGACCGACGGCAGGCCGATGGTAAGACCAGCCCGCAGTTTAATAGAGCTGAGTGTCTGTTTGTATCTGTGTTGGACGTTAGTGGTGACATTCACGGTTCCCAGAGGATGAATCATGCTGACTGGTGATTTCCTCTAGCGACTTCATGTGGTTGACATTTGTGATTTTGAGTGAAATGTCTCAGCAACTATCGGATGGATCGTCGTGACATTTGGTTCAGACGTTGGCGTTCCCCTGAGGATGAACCATGGTGATCCTCTGACTTTTCTTTTTTCAAGAAGCAGACAAGGTGCAAAGTTTCGGGCTGAAACGTTTAGTCGATTAATGACTGTGTCAATAAACAGAAAATGAATCTGTCAAGAAAAAATACCAAATATTTTTCTCTAATTTTAAACTAAATGTCAACGGTTGATCAAACAATCTGAAGGTGACTCATTAGACCAGTGTGACTGACATTTTTCACTGTTTTTTTTCACATTTAATTTCATAAACAAAACAATCAATTTAAGTTAATTGAGAAATAATCTGAGGATTTAATTAATAATTAAAACTTTGAGTGACAGGTGGATGAGCCTATCCACCGAAGTCTCAGATCCACACAGGCCCCTCCCCTTTGCCCATTTTTGCACGAGTTAGGGGCGGAGTCAGGCACTGCCAAGATGACAACAGTGAAGCAGCTCACTGAGCTTCAGAAACCAGTGGGTGACGTCACAGAGGCGGCGTCCATCTTTATTTACAGTCTATGACGCAAACAAGCATTAAAATATCTACATTTTATTCAGGAACCAGCAGCTGCTCTTCAACTCTGATGCTTTGAAAATAAGAACATTTTTTGCATATTTTATTTTATGGCAGAAAAGAAACTTTAAAAACTATCACTTCCTGGGTGCAGCTCCGTCTCCACGTCATCGTCTCCTCGGTGTCTTCAGTCACGATGGCCGATCACTGTCACACACACACTGAGCGTCTGCTGGGAAACGCTCAGCTGTTCAGGCATGTGAGCTGGATCACGCAGTGAAAGTGATGTGAGCTCAGAGCCTGAAACCCGACACCGGGGGTTCTGCTGTTGTAATGTGTTATCATCAGAATAGAGGCAACACCCTTACTGTTGCTGAGATTTTATCCAGAGCAGCTTGCACCTACAGAGAGTGCATGTGTTCTACATGTATGTGTGTGTGCACGTGCAAATTTTCTCTTCTTCTTGTTTTTATACGAACTGAAGGAACTTTATTTGTGCATCTAAAGCTCAGAGAGCTGTTGGTGTCTTTCAAACCTGCTGCACTGATGTTGGTCTCAGCAGCGCGACCCTCTGGTCTCTGTGAGAATTACATCCAGACACATGTGTCCAATAATCACCGTCTCCTCTCGGGGACGGGCAGCGGCTCCCTGTGTTTGAGCTGTGTTGACTGTGGCAGGGAAACGATGAAGCAGTGACCCAGTTTTAACACGTCCATGTATGGATTGGATAATAACTTCATGTTTATTGCAGTATTTATTATTGTTTTAGAGTTTCACAATAAAACTAAAAGCTGTGAAAACTTGTGTTCTGGCAGCAATACGACCACTGGAGGCCGAACCAGCCGGACAGCTTCTTCCAGTCTGGAGAGGACTGTGTGGTGATGATCTGGCATGAGGGGGGGCAGTGGAACGACGTGCCCTGCAACTATCACCTGACCTTCACCTGCAAGAAGGGAACAGGTGCGCACACACACACACACACACACACACACACACACACACACACACACACACACAAAGAAACTCTCATTTGTTTAACCCCATAAACTACACATCATGTCTAGATAGATTGATCTCCTGTGTTCCTTTTATCAATTTTTCAGTTATTCAAATATGATCTTGATGACGGGTCATGAAGCAGTTTCAGACTGAAATATCTAGAATATAAACTGTGATATGGATTAACATAAAATATGGATGTTCCCCTCAGGAGGGTTATATAACTTTATATCTATAATATCTCTAATAACTTTGCTGATTCTCTGACTTTTCATCCATCATCAGCACTTTGGTTTACGACCCGATACCTGTTGCACTATGTGCTTACTGCTAATTAGCAAATATAATAATGTAGTAATGTGCTAAACTAAGCTGGTGAACATGCATGAGCTCAGAAGTGTGGCCTCACAGAGCTGCTAACGTGGCTGTAGACTCTTTGTTGTAGGGTTTTATGATCAGCTGTTTGGAAGCCGTCCAACAGTTCTCTGATCTCAGATTGTCCTTTAATGCATCTCCAGGAGGTTTTATTATAAAATGAAAGCCAAAAAACTTTGATAAGAAGCAAATCAGTCACTAATTTAGGAGCTCAGTCTGTAAACCTGTAATATGCTTTAGAAATGTCTGGCAGTGACGTTAAGAACACAATTTATATTTAGTTAGCATGACTGTGAACGCAGCACGGCGTTCTGTATGACAAAGTAGAGAAGAAAACTCTGTTCAGCTCAGCAGAGCAGATCTCAGACCTGTTTCCTGGGTAAATACTGCACTTGGACTGACTGTGTGCTCTGCACCACTTTACATCTTATAAATGGAGTTATTTAAAACTACAAAGTCTCATCCCATTGGTCCATTTTAAACTTTTAACTTCAGTTAATGTTGTGACATCTGTGTTTGTATCTGATGCTGTTTGTGCTTTTGTTTGTCTTTGTTTTTCTGCCACATTATCACTTTATTTTTTTAAACTACATGGATATATTTTCCTCCCCTGCAGTGTCATGTGGGCAGCCCCCCGTGGTGAAGGATGCTCGAGTGTTTGGAGCCATGAAGCCTCGATACGAGATCAACTCCCTGCTCCGCTACCACTGTAAACAGGGCTTCATCCAGAGACACAGCCCCACGATACGTTGCCGGGCCCACGGCCAGTGGGACACACCGAAGGTCACCTGCATGAGCCGTGAGTGCTGACGTCAGGGTCTCCGGACCGGAGGGCGACGTACTGTTTCATAATAACAAGGCTGTAAATTATTTTCTCTTTTAATTCTTTCCCGTTTTGTCTTTCAGCCGCAACTTACCACAACTCATTTAGTCTCCGGCGCCACGGCAACCAGAACAACGAGCAGCAGAGCAGGCACTACAACTACCACGTCCATCACTCCAAGAGTCATCAGAAACACAGTCAAAACCAGGAGCAGCAGCGGCAGAGTTACAACATCCTGCAGAGCCTCTGGAACCCGTTCCAGAACCGAGTCCAGAGGGAGAAGAGGGAACCGCAGGACCAGACACAGAACCAGGATCCCATCAGACACTGATTCTCTTTGTGGGTTTCTATTAATCGGCTTGGCGGCAGGCGGGCCGCGTCAGTGCAGAGGCATCGATAGACAGACGGAGTGATGTACTGAACTGTCTATGGATGGCTCTGAAAAGGACAAAGGGAGACGCTTCACCAGCACACTGTCCACAAACACTCCAGGATCCGAACCGTCACACTCGTGAGAATTTAGTTCATTCGTAAAGTTAGTCTCAGAGCTCTCAACAGGAAGGCCGGTGCCTTCATGGCCTCACTGTGTGGTTAACCCAACAGTCAAACACCACACGGGTGGGTGGTCTGTGAAACTCTAGTGAGTCATTGTTCTCTTCTCTGGACTTCTCTGTTAACCCAGTGCCTTCTGGGAGATCTCACTTTATAGGTGCCCCGTGTAAGTCTCTTTTTCTGTCAACAATCACAGTTGTGTTCAAAGGGAAAACGTTGCGTTCAGTGCATTTCTTTTATCGTTAGACATTAGCAAAGCAATTTTTTATTTTTTGGAAGAATTTTAAATCTACTAATTGTTTACGTCCGTGAGAGAAAGTGTCCAAGAAACGGTGCGACCTGCGAGGCGAAGGTCACATGACTGATTAGGAAAGCTAAGCTAGCACTATGGAACATGTCTGTTTGTTTCCTGCTAATGTGAGGAAGGTTTCCAGCCTCCTCATCATCGCTCCACACACATCTCATGTTTCCTGACGTTTTTACTACGTTTGTTTCCGCTGCACTTTTCTTTTATTTTGCAGTATTTCCTTCAGATTTTTTTATGCACAAATTGAAAATACACATAAAAATAGGTGGATGAAAACACAGCTATTGTTATAGAAGCGCAATGCTAAATGGGTGAAATACTCCTTTGGGTTCTTCTTCACTGTTTTACCTTCATACAGTACAAGGAGACAAGCTATCAAGGCTACCAAAAAGTAGCGTATTGATAACTTGAGTGTATCTGTAACCCTTGCCCTGCGAGGTCGTAGCGGTTTTCCTCCTTCATGCTTTTCTTGGTGTTTTACAGCATCAGAATCAGGTTCATCATCAAACAGGTTTTCACATTACAAGGAATTTGTTTTGGTGTTTTTGGTTCATACCAATAAACATAGTAAGAAGAAAAATATAAAGATGGAGCAAAAGCAGGTTCTGCAATTCAGGTAGCTTAAATATAAGTACGTTTTTCAATATAATATTTACATTAATGCATTTCTCCACTTCTTGGCTCGTTCAAACGGCATCGGCAGGACTGTGCTTCACGTCCTGACAACCACTATCAAAAACTGTTGCTCTGCGGCGCCTCTAGTGGTCAAAAACTCCTCAGGGCACCTTTCATTTTGAGAAAAATACGGCACATACAAAATGACCAGTATAATGTCAACACAATATTCACTGAAATATCTGTGGTTTATTTTTTCATGAGCTGTAGTCCAGTAGAGTTTAGGATTTAGATGATGTTATTGATCGACTATAAAGACCATGAACGCATCACTTTAAATTATTATCACAGAACATGTCCAGTTTGTCCGGCCTCAGTTCGTGCAGCTTATTACCACCCATATCTTTAACTGGTTGATTTCCCTTGTAGATTTTTGTACAAAATATTTTTTAGCGTAGAAAAAAGGTTTTTAAATGAGGGAGGGGAGATTTAAAGAGCGGCACACAGAGCTGAGGGAGGACAGTAGATTATCATGAATGTGTGGTGTGTGCTGTGGATATTAATCATAGGATATATAATATAGATACTATATGAAGCCATAAGAATTTAACTTATTGTATACTTAAACTATGAATGGACTGTGATATTAAACAAAGGTCATTGGAACTGAAGTGATTCTGTTAATGACGACTTCCTTGCTGTTTACAGATTCTGCCGTGTTGTTTCCTGCAGAGGGAACATCTCGTCGTTTTCAGAGACGTTCGCTGCATCTGTTTTAGCGCCGTTAGCTGAGCTGTTGATGCGTTTTCATTTTCGCTGTGACCTGATGAATTCACCACCAAAACCAACATTTTCTACATTTATGAAGTTGGGTTTGTTTTTTCGTTGTTGTTGTTCTCAGCTTGATGCAGTGTGTTGCTTCGGAAACTGTTTTTAACCCAACAAATAAGGGAATGTGAAAAAGACGCATAGAGACGAATTTTTTTTTTTTTTTATATGACCCTTATGAATTTATGAATTTTACCTTCTTTTTCCCATGTTTTCCTTTTTATATATTGTTTGTCAGTGTATATGCATTTTTTAAGAATCTTTTTCTACTCCATGTGGTTAGTGGGGTTTACTGTGTCTGTGGCACAAGAGCTTATTTTTTATGTAATCATTGTTTCTCTCTCTGTTCAAGTTACTGTAAAAGAAAAAAAAAAAGTCCATCATCCTGGTGTCAATGTCGTTGTCAGCTGTGTGTGCAATAATATGAACTCTTATAACTCCACCTGAGCCGTGTGTGCAGTTTTATTTCTGGTGTTTGGTACTTTCTTGATTGATTGGGGGGGGACCTGAACCTGAAATGAGACAGTCTGGTCTACGGAGGATTTTTGCTTTTGGCCAACAGCTGTGCCCGCTCCCTTTACTGTTGCGTCGCTAAGCGTGGCTCCCGTCGCCAAGCAACCTTGACAACAAGTCACTTTCCTTTCTCAAAAACTTGAGGTTTTAAGGCCGATGGGTTTAACAGTTGTACCGTTAACTGTTGAACTGAGCTGAAACCCAACACTTACATTTCGCAGTGTAATCCTCAGGCTCTCTGTCAGCGTTGTTTGTTGTCATATTGTTTTTATTACCAGCACGCAATGAATCTTGGGATATGTTGGGCCCGAAGGATCCCAATGGGACGACCTGGTCTCGCCGCTGTGACGCAATCGACCTTCAAAAGCAGCCTCTGATGGATGAAGACCCTGAATTGGGACACAGCTACTGAGTGAGGTGGGAGGGACAGGTGTATACAGGTGAGCTAAAAACAACTGGCAGATGACACGACTTTAAAAACCCTTAGTTCCCAGTTCCTGCAATTTGTGTCAAAAATTGGAGTCGTGAGGCCGGTCGGACGTGTCATTGGAGACATTGGAGACGTCTTATGTTGGTAAAATGACCGTTGATTTCAGGGGCAACAGCTCTGTGGGGGAGTCGACATGACAGTCACTCAAAACATCTTTTTTTGTTGGATTGTGTTGTGTGATAAACCCTCACATTTCAGAGTGAGTGACACCTGAGCAGTTATCACACTGTGTGATCAGCGGATTGATAGGCCACACCTGTCAGGTGGATGATCGTAGCGAAGGAGAAGTGCTCATTAACCTGGATTTTAACACATTTGTGAACAAAATTTTAGAGAAAGAAGCCTTCAGTGTGCTGAGTAAAAGTTTTAGATCTTTAATTTCAACTTGTTCAAAATGGGAGCAAAAACAAAAGTGTTGCTTTTATATTTTTGTGTAGTTTTAATTTCCTGAGCAGCTGAGCTCGACAGCTTTGATCAAACAAACAAGGAAATTGTTGGGGACTATTTTCAGCGGCAGATTCAATTTATTTAATTTGGTTATTTCGTGGGATTTTTTTAATAATAGGGAAAAATACAGAATATATCCACTATCATCCAGTGGTGGTGAGCTCAGCTGTAAAGTCAAATTTGAGTAACTGATGCACAGATTCTAGAACTTTAAATGGAGTTGCTCCAAAATGGATCTACCTGCTGCTTCCATGTGGATTTTCACCTTTGTAATGATGTATGTAAGTTTATCCATAGATTTCAATGCTGATCAATGGTTGTGTGACGGCTGCGTTCTCCTGCTTTGCCCCATGCAAACAAATCTCCTTCTAGAAACCAGCAACGACAGCGAATGAATGGATCAACGTGAAGCCCAAAGCGTCACCTGCATGTCGTCACCCGGTTCCTAAAACAGCGCCGTGCTTTGGCAACACAGTTGAAAAATCAACTGAAAGCAGCACCATGAATGGCCTCGGTGTTTCTGTCAGGAAAACATTTGTGTAGGCGGCGCCCCTCCCTGTGGAAACACGTCGAGCACATTACTGCATTACCCAGGAACTGCACCTGGCGCTCTGCGAACGGCACATCCTGAAGCCAGTCACAGCCGCAAACTGTGCTGACTTTTATTTTATATTTGCAACCGCAGTGGGATTTGTCAGAAGACGTCATGATGTATTCTGGATAAAGGGTGAACTCGGTGGCGACTGTGTAAAGAGACAGAGGCAGAGTCATAGTTTATGTAGTGTTTTATTGTCCTTTTGTCTTTGGGTCCCTCAGGTTTCCTTGTCTGCTGCAGTTTTAACAAGGCTCCTGTTGAGCAAAGTCAGACGGACAACACACAAAATAAAAGACAACAGATTTGTCGTTTCTTTAAACCTTTAAAGACATTTAGGGAAATATGCATATTTATTTTTTTTTTTTAGAATTGATGCCACTCTCATGTCTGTACTCTGGGTCGATTAGCTTAGCATAAACACTCGAAAACATGGGTTAAGGCTATATCCAGAGTTTGAATAAAATCCACCAATCAGCACCTCTGAAGCTCACAAATTAACACCTTATATCTCCTTTATTTAGTTCATACAAAACCCCTTTAATAAGTCACTTGAGAGGTGGTGATAGACTTATTTGTTGCCGTTTGACAGAGCAACACTAGCGGTTTCCCCCTATTTCAATTCTTTATGCTAAGCTAAGCTAACTGGCTGGAGAGTCAGTCTTATATTAACAGACAGATATGAGATTGGTGTCAATCTGCACCTCTAAATTTTACATTTATTAATATTGACATGTCACATCTTATTTTTTGATCCATAAACAAACTGAAATGTAAAAACAAGTTACGTCTTATTGGTTGTTACAAGCTGTAACTATTCCTCAGCTGGGAAAGTCATTGCAACCCCCCCACCCCCCCACAAAAATGTCAAAATATTCTTTAAACAAACAGACACTTAATGTTGTTTGCAAGTTGTTTACATTGAATGAAAAATAATACAGACTCCTCACGACTGTGTTTACTCCACAGCCGCTGCTCTGTAAAAACCATGTTATTTCCCACATTGTCGATGGATAATTATTACAGAGAGTTATTTTTGTGAGTCTGTCCAGCAGTTCTTCAGTGATAAGTGGAGCAGGACTCCATGAGGTGGAGCCAAGTAAAGCTATAACCCAACACCAGGCCCAAGTGGATGACCTAAACCAGTGTGTGGGCCAGCTGGGACTGTGCACACGAATCAGTATACCCTTACATGGAAGAAGCCCTCAGTGCCTCCACGCAGGAATTATTGGTATTTTGAATGTATTGTGTTTCTGTCTCATTCAGCAGGCTGGTGCAGGTTGGCTGCAGGCCTGCCGCGTCTGATGGAGGAGCCCAGAGACAGGTCGGCCGGTTCAGAGCTGAGATAGCAATCGGCGAGCCAGTCGCTGCCAGGAAAACCATGCTCACTCAGGGCCTGGCTTAGTCCTATCCATGACCTCAGCACTCGCATGTATGTTACTCCGTCATTCGGTCACAAAGTGTTCTCTACGTAAAACTTCACATGTTCCTTTTCACCTGTTATCCAGGAGTGGGTTGGATCGTCAGTGTCTGCCCAGACTAAGCAAGAGCGGCGTTAGTGTTGTCACCTGATTTTATTGTGCAATTTTGATTTAGTTTCAAAAAATGTAAAGACATCTAGTCTTGTTTTGAGATGCATTTTTAATGTAATTTGAAAATCTCACTGTTTGAATAGAGACGATCACTTATTTACTTACTAAAATACTGTCCACTGTTTGGGTTTAGCTCGAAGCTAACACATCAGATTATATTAACATTGTTTCATTGATCGATTGATAAACATGGTTGACAGTCGACTTAAGACCCTGCACTCATTCCTACTTGTACCCTATAAACACCAAATATAACCATGACCAATATCAACCCCTGATAATGTTACGTTAGCTAATATAATGTAATCTAACATTACGTAAGTTAACATAACATTTATGCCAGCAAACGTAACATTATCAGGGTTCTCAAGTTGGTGTGCTGACCTGCCTGTTTTCATGGTTTGTTCCTTCTGTTTTTGTTGCTGCTTATTTTCAATTTTTCTGCGCAATTGCAGGTGCACATAGACCATGAATGTGTTTTTCTTTTTCTTCCTAAGACTTGACGTTAACTTTACGTTAGCTAATGTAACAGGTCAAACAGCTAAATCAACTTTTGAAAAAGTTTTGGGCAGGGAAGCTGTTCAACCAGGCAGGAGCTATGATTCCACCAGTGCACCAAAACATTAATTCAGTTAATCCAAGTTTTAAATCTTTGATGACAATTGTGATATATTTTATCATATGTTTTAGCGTGAAAGCTAACTATTTATTCTGTTTAGTTTCCTATGATGGTAAAAAAAAAAAAGAATATTCAAAGAATCTTTTTCGTCATGGTTTTTGTTGAGATAATTAACACAGATCAAATGTCGTTTCTGAGCAAAACCAATGTTTAAACCCAAAATTTCCATAGACCGCGATAGCTAGAGTGCGCTAGCTGTCGCGACCTGCTATATAGCACCGCTAGCAAAGAGGGAAAAGTAGCACGGAGCAGGAAAGTCTGTGGAAATATTTGATTTCAACTTTGGTTGAAGGCAAAGGTTTTATCATTCTGGGATGGGACTTCTGGATAACGAGTAAAATGATAAATGTTTGATTTTTCCCTCCAAAGTTTGTGACTGATTTGTGGTGTTGCGTTCGGAGTGGTGAGGTCGCTAACGGGGGGCTAGCCCTGACTCTGCTCATTCACTATAAGAAACTACAGTATTTGTATCAAAAATAGCAGTTTACCAAGGCGCTACATAGATAAGAGTGTGTCGCTGTAGACTAAGAGCTGCTTTCTTGTGCTTTGCTTGTTGAAGCTAAGTCATGCTCTGAAGTTGAAGCCAAACAGAGATACAGCCACAAAGGTCTACTTCACTGTAAAACTGAGCTTGTAGAGTAACAACCCTCTACAACACTGTAAGGTTTTTTATCTACGCCAGGCATTTTCTGTTGCTGGATAGGGCGAACTACTGTTTGCCTCATTTTCTTTTCTAGGCATCTTCTATTTGTTCAGTGCAAAATTCATGTCGTCTTCTTTTTTTGTCTTTTTTTTTTTTTTGGACTGTGGATTTTTGTATTTTTACAACTGTTATATGTTTTATGTAAACCAAAGAGACTCTGATAGTTTGGCCAGAAAGACAAAAAATAATGTAAATATTTCTACAATATATCAAAAAATAGTCATAAACAGAAATACATTTCTAGATAGTCACATTCTACATACTTAGAAAACATAAACAATGCTAACACTCGGATGTTCCTTTTTCTTACTCATTTTAGTGATTAGACTGATGTTTGGTCCAACACATTTGTATAAAAACCTAAAATACTGTACGATATGATGAAGTACAAAGTACCAGTCATAGCACCTTGTTAAGAATGGACAGCAGAGAGTTTGGTTGTGCTAGGTTTGTGTCCCTACCTGACGAGAATCAGAGGATCTAAGCGATTTTTTTTTTCTTTTTCTTTTTGTCTGTTTTCAGCTGTTTCATGGCTTTGTCGTTGTTCCTGGTCTTGAACAAAGCAAGATAAGTGCCCAAAGTATCAGTCCAACCATGAGACATTTTTTGTGGTTAAACTGATCATCTCAGTCCGAACATGTTGCTCCTTATAACATGACATGCTAGTCCATTCTTGAATGACAGTATGGTTGTAGCTGTGACACCCTCCAACCCTTTACCCCCCCCCCCCCCTCAACAACCCACCCACCCCTCTCAAAGGCATTGATTAAATAATATGAACCTTAAATATGTGTAAACTATCCCTTATAGAGTATCAGGTCCCAGATTACAAAGCAACAACATGACTCCGTCTTAAGGTTTCCATGAAATTAAGCATCACAGTTTGAATGTGTTTGTTCATACCTCCAAAAATCTGTCTCTTTTTCACTCCACTAGTGTGTGTGTGTGTGTGTGTGTGTGTGTGTGTGTGTGTGCCTGCTTATGTGTGTACGTGTGTGTGTTTGCAGGTTGTTTGTATGTGTGTCTGCACATTTCAGTTGTTGCCCTTGAAGCAGTACACTCCGTACAGCTTGTGCTTTTTGTCGGGGAAGCCGCTGAATCTCACGGCTGCTTCTGTGGGACTGCAGCGCCGGCGGGGGCGGGAGATGGGATAACGGACACTGCCGTCGGCCAACCAGCCGGCGTCGCAGCGGTCATAGCCCAGCAGCTTCCAGGCGGCATACATCTGGCCGACCTTGGCGATCTGAGCACCGTCTTTTTGACACGCCCCGACTGCCTCGTCATAGGTCAACTTAGAGGGGTGGATCAGGTAGTAGAACCGACCTGGAAGAACAGAAAAAGAGGAAGATAAGATCATGAACACAAGCCACATAGCCAGAGTTAATCAGTAGTTATATAATAATTCATTAGAACATCAATGATCTCCATCTATTTGACACTGTAGAAATCCTCCTGTATGCAGACGACACTGTCGTATTCACTCATAACAGAGATGAGATTTACATTGTTGTAAACGGGAATGTCCAAATGGAAATGGTTCATCCTCTGGGGAGCGTCAATGTGCTCAGTAAAGTTTATGGAATTGTTCCCATTAGATTTTGCTTCTTTTTTTTTTCTTTCTTTTTGTTTTTTGTGATAAAGTGTAAATCTTGATTTGACGATGGTGCCCCAGCGAAGGTAAAGGGCTAAAACTGGTCAACAGACATTAGAATTGAAAGTGGGGCTGTGGGTAAAAACTCAGGAAGTATCTAAAATTAACAGGGTTTACCCTCTTGGAAGCATGAACAAGCTCAATAAATTTAATTAAACCTGCTCACTAGATTATTCTTGATATTGATGGTGACAACGTTAGGATTTATCCTCTGTGAAGCATGAATTTCTCAACACTATTGACAGCTTTGTCTTTCAAAATAAAAGTGTAAAATGGTAAAATAATGTTTTCCTTGTGTTTCAGAGCGACAGCAGTTTATGAAATTCTAGTGAAATTGCGATGATGGTTGATTGCTTTGACTTATAGTAATAATCTTGTCCTCCACCTTTGTAGTGGGAGGTGAAGCAGAAGACGTCGTAGTGGTTCTTGTCCTTGTCTCTCAGGCCGTAGTTGCGAATGCCTGGCACCGTGTTCTTGCCTCCGCAGGGTTCTCTCGGGGTGGTGATGGGATACTGCACCGAGCCGTCGTTCAGCCAGCCAGCGTTGCACCAGTCCATGCCTCCTCGCCACGCGTCGTACAGCTGGTCGAAGGACGCCACGATGGAATCCTGGTCGCGACAGGCCCGCTCGGCGTCGTAGAAATTGAGGTTGTAGCGGCCGAGGCGGGGGAAGTACGGGAAAACAATACCTACATGGAGAGGCGGGAGAAAAGAAGAATAAAGAAGAGAACGCGATGTGATAGACGACCTGCAGTTAGAAGACAAACCTGGGGTCGACACTGTGATCTAACCTAATGGCGTCTCGTGGTGTAATCACAGCTGTTGCCCTGTCAGTCTGGTGCCGGCGTGTTTGGCTTCAGGCAGTAATGGCTGACGTCTCTGGCCACTCTCAAGCATAATGAAGCTGCTCTGACAATGATGAACACTATGCTTACAGAACACTCTCGCTCCTGACTTTCCCCCAAGCAGTCTCTGCTCACGGAGCTAAATTTAGTCCGACTGCAGCCCGAACATTACAACAACATTTTATTTTTAGGCCACATCCTCATTCTTTCCGGTCGTCGTTCACCCAAATATTTTACCTTCAAGGTCAAGAGACACCACCGTCGTTCCGTCTTCCAGCCCATCAATAACTTCACATTTATATTTCCCATAATCCTCCAGGGTGATTTCGGTGATGACCAGAGAGGCGTCCATGGGAGCGGAGCCTTGCAGGTGGACACGTCCGTGGAAACTGCCGTAGCTCCTCTTGTGGTAATCCATGGCGACGAAAACATCCACCTAGAGCAAGATGGAGAGCGGTGAGTTCATGATGCAAACATGCTAATAAATTATATTTTCACACGACCCGCATCTGATTTAAAGATTGTAGAAACAGTCTAGAACATAACCCCCAGAAAATGGCAAAAGTTGTTGTAGTTGTCAGTTGTGATAAGGTGTCGGTTGTTTGAGAGTCCCGGGGCGGTAAACCCAGTGTTCAGTGTAAATCTGTGGAGGCTGGTTTGATGGTGTTACATTTCCTGGTAGGAATAAGGAACATTGTTCCCACGGGGACCTAATTGTTGGTTTTGCTATTTTTAAATTTACCAACTATCAATCAGTGGAGAAGCGAGAAAGTGCTCGCCTTGCTTGTCCTGCACATTAAAGCCCGGTCAGCAGGAACAAGCTTTCTAACAGGAAACACACTGAAGACCCAGTTATCAAAACACTGCTCCTTCACTGCAGAACGATCCACATGATGAAAACCAGTGTGGTCTTTTAATTTACTCACATATTGACGTTTGGAAAACATTTAACGACACAGATAACGATCTATAATTAATTAAGGTGAATAGATAGGAACCTCTTTCAGGTAGTCTGAGGTCAGCTTGGTCCATTTGATCCTCATCTTGCGGTTGGGCGCCAGTGATTGGTCCCTCTGGATCTTGCACGGTAACGTGGCGTTTCCTCCTCGCCGCGACACGACCTTCGATTGTTCCGACACCACCGAGAGGCGAGGGCCATTTTCTACAACACAGAGGATCAAGTTAGAAATCCAACGTACCGTCACTCCGTCTGAGTTCTGAGAGGAAATTCAGAACTTGGTTCCAGAGTACGAACGTTTGAGGGGAATAGTTCAGAATGTGGGAAATACTCGTTATTTGCTTCCTTACCTGGTTAGCATGTTAGCATGGTTAGCATAAAGGTGGTCAAAAATAATAAATACCAATCATTAATCAGCACATAACTGTCCCTCATTCTGACAGAATCTATTTACTATTCCTTTAACATCTGGTGGTTTTCAGCACCGTCGTCTCTGGGATCATGGATCGGAGCTGCTCAAGGTGAAACTAATCAATGAACGTAATCTCCACGAGCAGTTAAGTAACGACCTGCTGCCTGACGACCCCACGACCCGCTGATAAACAGCTGTGGGTTTAACAATGAACCTGCAGTCACAGTTTACATCAGTGATTCTCCAGCTCAGATCAGCTGCTTCCTCTGTTTCAGCACCACAGCGTCTCACTGTCTCACTGTCTCTGTCTCACTCTCTCTGTCTCACTCTCTGTCTCTCTCACTGTCTCTGTCTCACTCTCTGTCTCTCTCTCTCTGTCTCTCTCACTGTCTCACTCTCTGTCTCTCTGGGTGTGTGTCTCTCTGTCTCTGTCTCACTGTCTCTCTGTCTCTCTGTCTCTCTCTCTGTCTCTCTGTCTCTCTGTCTCACTCTCTGTCTCTCTGTGTATCTCTGTCTCTCTCTCTGTCTCACTCTCTCTGTCTCTCTCTCTGTCTCACTCTCTCTGTCTGCTGCTTCAGCAGGTGTGAGACAGTCTGTCAGGTCAAACTGCCAATAACACATCGATCCTGTGTTGTGTGGGTGGTCAGAGATTGTGTTTCTTTTCCTCATCATCATCATCATCATCATCACTGATGATGATCGTTAATCTGATGTCCCCCAGCTAGTTAGTCAGCTAACTAGTTTGTCTTTTAGTTAATAGGTTAATAGGTTAGTCAGATGGGTTTTAGTTGGTCATTAGCCTTATTTTCAGATAGTTGTTTTTTTATTTAGTTTGCTATAATTTAATGTTAAATCAGTTATTAATTAGATTTTTTATTTATTTGTTTGTTTTAGTAGCTAATTGTATTTTAGTTGGTCATTAGCTCGTTAGCTAGCTAGTTAGTTTTTGGTTACTTGTTCATTAGCTTAGTTTTCAGCTAGTTGTTTTTTAGTTAGTTCGTGGTTGTTTAATGTTGGTATCGTTAATCTTTCAGTAGTTTTTCTTTAGTTAGCTGTTCATTAAATTTTAAATATTATGTTATTTGTTTGTAATTCATTAGTTAGTTCAGTTTCTTAGTTTTTCTTTATGTTGTGATACGTGTCCTTTATGTATTTTTTTCAAAATAATGAGTTGAATTCCTGTTTTTATGTTTTTATCGGATCCCAGGAAAAACAATAGAAAACAAAACAGAGTGATCATCGTTTGATGATGAATCTCAGTGCGATGAAACATATTCAGCGTTCAGTGTAAAACACCTACACAACACGATCCTCTGTAGTTTTATACCTGTTCAATTATCCTGAATGTTCAGTGCACATGAGACAACAAATGTAAAGTGTTCCTCTTACGTAGTTTTCATGTGCAGGTGATAATGAGACAGATAACTGTATCAGACGGAGCTAATAATCCCCCACAGAGCAGCCTTATCACCCAGCAGCAGCAGCACAGCTCACTGATAAACCCAGGAAACAAATGACACTGCGGAGTGAGTGTCAGCAACGAAACACAGGAGCGAGACGCCGGAGGACGTCTCTGTTGATTCTGACATTGTCCCAATCCCACAGTCCCACAGAGACGCCGCGAAGAGCCGCTCACCTGTGACATAGATGGTTCTGGAGAGCTCCAGCTCCGGGTACAGAGAGTCCAGGTCGTTGGTGGCCACGCTCAGTGAAATCAAAACACAGATCAGCACGGGAATCATCTTCACTCACCGGACCGGGGGTCTGATCACTGCAGAGACACACAGAGAGGGTGGGGGGGGGTTACAGCAGAGTACGTACAGTAGTTCGGTTCAGAACAGTGTTTCTATCTGCAGTGCTGCTTCTCCCCCGACGGCTCGGACCAGCCTGAGCACTGAGCCACAAACACACACCTCACATCAACACAAACTTGGCCAACACTCTTCACGTACAATTGTCCTTGATGCACAAAGCGGACGCCCCATGAGAAGCTACACACATGAGCACAACACACACACACACACACACACACTCAGCAGGAGTGTGTTCTGTACGTACTGTGCAGTAGTAAATATTCTGTCATCCACCAGAGAGAGGAAGCAGCATGTCCCGATGACAGACAGCCCACAACTTCAGAGGGAGACTGTGCCACAATGCAGCGTCACCCCCCCCCACCACCACCACCACCCACACACACACATACACACACACACACACACACACGTCAGGCTTCATTCACACACACACACACACACACTGCAGCCCATCCTCTACA
>NC_079381.1:23682500-23722500 GCF_021018895.1 Seriola aureovittata | reverse complement strand
TCATATATAAAACATATAGAATCTGTTGTGTTATTGATGGAGGCGTTTTGCAGTTGGAGCTGAAGTAATCAATCGTCCCTCAGAGAACAGAGTGACCCCTCCCAGTCCCTGGTTGTTGGAGGAGTCGGACGCCAAGTGAGTGATTGGATCTGTGAGTAGGCCAACACAAACAAACACACACACACATACACACACACACACACACACACACACACACACACACACACACACACACACACACA
Source organism: Seriola aureovittata (assembly GCF_021018895.1). NCBI lineage: Eukaryota > Metazoa > Chordata > Actinopteri > Carangiformes > Carangidae > Seriola > Seriola aureovittata. Next base: position 23,722,258 of record NC_079381.1, on the reverse strand, counting down.
CACATTAATACTGCAGTGTGTGTGTGTGTGTGATTTTGGCGGCTGATAGTGTAAACAGAGATGGAAGAGAAGAAATACTGCGGCTCTGTTGTTATCAAATCATATCAGCAAATAAAATTTCACTGCGAGAACCTGATCTTTAGCCACGTTAGCAGCAGCGCGGATCTGGAGACGCTAATGTCGGTGAGCATTCATGACCTCCAGAGGATGAACCGCACTGTGTTTGTGATGTGACCCTGATCTGATCCTGCTATAAGGAGCACCTTACAGGTTTGAGCTGAGCGAGCTCCTGTAGTCAGCTGTGCTTTGCATTCTGGGATGTGGATGAGTGAAAGCACCACACTGACACTGAATCCAGGTCTGATCTGGATTACAGATGATGAATGTTGTTTTTCGTGACACTTGGGAAGCTGTTTGTTCTTGTCGTGACTCAGACTTTGAGTGACGCATTTTTTGTTCGTTTGAATTTCAAATCATTGGGAAACAACAAGTTAACGTCTGATTCAGACCAGAGCAAACAAACAGTCGACACCCAAAGCCTTGTTTTTAATGCTGACCATGTTACCATATGTGTACTTTTGTGTTTTTAAAGCTCCTCCAGTGTAAAGGTCTGTGTCCATGTGTAGTGTGATTATAGATCAGCTCTAGCTTCTATATTAATACTGTGAAAGTATCAAAGCCTCAGTCCACAGAGAAATGCACACAGCCTGTATTCAGAAACTGAGCCTTAAAACCAGCCGTCAGGACTTCTGGAACTTTGTGATGTCACAACAAAGCAGTCACCAAGCCCCGCCCACCTGGACCCACCATCCAAACCTTGCAGGATTTGGTTTCTCTGAGGGTTTTACCTGAAATCTGCTTTATTTTTATTGGAGCACTCAGAAAACAGTCAGCCAATCAGAAGAGAGGCTCAGAGCCTCCTCTCTTCTGATTGGCTCACCGACCTGTTGTTACTAGAGCTCCAGAGAGAAGCCTGAGAGAGGAGATGTAAAACTACACTGAGATGGTTTTTATATCTTCTGATGGATCAACACTTCAAATAAAACACAGAAGAAGAAAATATGAGACATTTAAACCTAAAATATCTGAACTAATATTACATCAAGATTTTTTTGTGCATGTGTCACCGTGCTGCCATATCAGAATAACCACGAATATGCTCATATTTACACATGACGTTATGGCTGCTCTCCTGCTTCCTGCTTTTTAAGGTCAAAATTTGGGCAAAACTCAAACACACCGTGTCATTTTCTGGCAGAAAACGAACATAACAAACGTATGAATGTGTTTTCACTTCGACCACGAGGGTCTAACAAAATAAACCTGCCTCCACACCGAGGTCAGATAAACTGGACGGCAGCCGTTACCTCCACGCTCAGCCTCTACTTTCATGCTGCCTCATTAATCACTCCTTTAGTGTTCACACTTGTGTTATCATGTGACCGCTTGAGTCTGAGTGCCGGTGTGTGTATAAGAGCAAATGTATAAGATGTTTTAAGAGCTGGATCTTTAAACATCCCACATTTACAGCAGAGAAAGGACCAAAGTGGAGCTGGCACAAACACAGGAAGTTTCCAGTCCTTGTTTGGTTCTGCTCTTTTACACAGCAGAAAAGTAATTTCACACAGTAAAGTGGTCCATTAGAGCCGTGTTTACATGACCTTTGACCTCTACTCCAGATGATGAACACTTGGAGCAGGTTCAGACGTCTAATGGTTCAATTACCTCCTGCAACATCCACTGATTTTTAAATGGCGAAAGTCAATTTACGCGACGTGTTGGCGTTGGAAAGATGTGACCGGGAGGGGCCTAAGATCATAGAAAAACAATGAGATGCATTGTGGGAAATGTAGGATTAAGTGTTTTTAGGGCTTGACTCGTACTAAAGCAAGAAAATCAGGATATGTCGACCTCTGCTGCATCAGTTCTGACGTCCACCAACTTTAAACCTGTAGACCGCGTCTCCCTCGTTCCCACGCTCACGTCAGAACTCCTGTTTGTGATCTGACTCATTATCCTGCTGCTATTTTCTTTTAACACATGTTGTTTTCCAGATCCACTGGACCTCGCCATGTTTTCCCAATCAGCTTCTTCTCTTGTTTTTTTTTGTCTCAGAACAGAACCTGGAGAGTCCCCTCGAATGAGTCATTGCCCTCCGACCTCTGTAACTGAAAGCTCGTTTTCACCCTCGGAGCTCGTGGACGTGTCACTGTAACAGAGCAGGATGTGATGCCGGCAGACTATATGAAGTAATTCTGCTTTTATTACGGTATTAAAGTCATTTAAAGGTATTTTGAACCTCTATGAACATTTTCTCCCACCACCAGAAAATCATTTGCTGTCATAGCAACAAGAAAACAGTTTTCACCCTGAATCTACGCCAACAAAATATTTAAATTAAAAGTAAAAGTTTTCATTTCAAGATGAATTAAGTAATTTAACTTTTAATGGTGCAATTGTCTTTTTTAATTTAGGCGACCGCCTCATCCACAGTGATGTCACGCCGCACTGCAGTACACCTCTACATCACCGCAGCCAGGTGAGACGTTAAACATCAGACACTGTCCGTTATTTACACTGTTGTCGGGCGACAAACAGACATTCATGAAACCGTCTGTCGCCAGTTCATTTGTACATTTGTGGCTTGAGTGAGTTTACACCATGCTCTCTCTCTCTCTCTCTCTCTCTCTCTCTGTCTCTCTCTGTCTCTCTCTGTCTCTCTGTCTCTCTCTCTCTCTCTCTCTCGCTCTCTCTCTCTGTCTCTCGCTCTCTCTCTCTCTCGCTCTCTCTCTCGCTCTCTCTCTCTCTCTCTCTCTCTCTGTCTCTCTCTGTCTCTCTGTCTCTCTCTCTCTCTCTCTCTCTCTGTCTCTGTCTCTCTGTCTCTCTCTCTCTCTCTCTCTCGCTCTCTCTCTGTCTCTGTCTCTCTGTCTCTCTCTCTCTCTCTCTCTCGCTCTCTCTCTCTGTCTCTCGCTCTCTCTCTCTCTCGCTCTCTTGCTCTCTCTCTCTCTCTCTCTCTCTCTCTCTCTGGTTTCTGAAAAGCTAAAATTGTCACATCTGTCGTCCATAACCAAACGAATCATTCAGTGACTCATGATTCAGTCTCTGCAGGACGAGGCCTCTCGGCAGCTTCTCGATTCACTCGCTCAGAGAAATAACAAAGCGAAGATTCAAGAGCAGCTTCGAGGATTTCACAAACATTTCCCAACGCTCCGAGGTCACAGTCGGGACGCTTCTCTTCTTTTTGGACAAATAAACCATTCGCTCGGTTCTGGACTGTTTCATCACACACACACACTAACGTTTTTATCTCTCAGTAAATCCGTTTGCTTCTTTTCTTCGTGACCTTTGACCTCTGAATTACCGGCAACAAATCCTGATGTGAAACAGGAAGTTCTGCTCTGAAATCCAGCGACTGCTCACACTGCACGTCCCTGTTGTTTCTGAGTTTCTGAACGAGTTAACTGTGCCACATAATGTCAGTCTATAATGACACAATGCATTATGGGAAATGTATGAAAATGGACCAATATTCACTGTTTCTTAAAGACATAAAGAGTTGTTTAAGACTCAAAGCAGCGCAGGACTTGTTCGTCCCGCCTCTTCTTGTTATTTGACAACATTAAAATAAACGTCTGATACTTTAGGTGCGTCACACTCATCTGTCCCCCGAGACACAAACACTGACACATTCCTGCTTTGAGGCTGCTGTTGACAGATGCTTCTGATGGAGCTGCAGGGGGTGGGGTTGGATGGGGATAGGTGGTGGTGGTGGGGGGGGTGGGGGGGGTGGGGGTGGGGGGCGAGTGGCCACTTGACCCCCACAAACCCTCCTTCAGAGGGAGAGGGAAATGAGGCGTGAAACAGCAAAAGCCTTAAAGTTTGATGGAGACCATGAAGCAATGGTGGAAAGTAACTAAGAACTTTTACTCAAGCTGTGTGTGTGTGTGTGTGTGTGTGTGTGTGTGTGTGTGTGTGTGTGTGTGTAGCTCCATAAATCTGGTTTGACTGGGTGAAACTTTATCTGAGACAATAAGAATCCAGGTGGAGAAAACATCCACAGTCTTTACGACGCAGAGGAATAACAACTGTTTTCCCCATGACCACACACACACACACACACACACACACACACACACACTCACACACACACACACTCACACACACACACAAACACACACACACAGACTGCTCTGCATTTGCCAAACCGAGCGGTTCGTCCTCATCACTTCTGTATCTTCTAAAACGAACACGTTATTTGAAAACTCTCCTCTGTGTCACTTCAGAAGTTTGTTTTGGGGGTTGAATCGTTTGGTTGATGGTGGAAAGCACCGGACGGCTGCCATTTCTCACCATGTGTTTGTTTCCACCCTCCATCCTCGGGGGGGGGGGGTTCACCAGGACGAAGACATGGAGACGTCAAACTCCAAAACAAAACTGAAGCAGCACAGAGGTGAGATTTATAGACTTTTCTCTGTTTCCAGCTCCGTAAATGATGCTTTCTGTTTTACATGAGGAAGTGAATATGTTTGACAGACACGTTGGTCTCTGTAAACACTGATCATCCCTCACTCAGTTTAATTTAAGGAGGGGCCTCTTCAGAGTGTATTTGTCTGATATGAGGGCCCCCAGCGTCTCCTGGGGCCGAGCCGGCCGCCAGATAAACGTATGGATTCCATTAAACACGTGTCTCTCTCTGACACTGACACTGATTTATTCTGAGAAAGACAGAAACATGACGTCAGGATGTGTCTTATGTTTCTGTCCCTGTTACGTCAGAGAGGGGAGGGTCTCCAGCAATGACTGACAGACATGGACAGACAATGGGCCCCTGGGCACAGATGTGCAAAAGGGCCCCCACCCCTCATTCATAAGTTAGGAAAGTGGTCTCAGACTTCTGGACTTCACTGTAAGAGACGACCCCCAGACTGGAAGAGACACAAGTCCTCTGCATTTATTTCTGCCTGTTCTGTCTCATTCTGAGTCGTTTGTTGTCTCTTTGTGAGATTTTTGTCCCTGTGAAGTCGTCTGAGTCACTTCACATAGAGGCTCTGGTCCAGGGGCCTCAAGCCCTGGGGCCCGTTCAGTAATCCATCCATGCTGAAAGGTCAGTGAAACCTGTACTTCTGTCTGAGTGTCTGAGTTTACATGTAGTTTGTAAAGTGACAGAAGTAGTGTGAAGGTCACAAAGAGACACAAAACAACAACAAAGAGACACAAAACAACAACAAAGAGACTCAAAACAACAACAAAGAGACACAAAACAACAACAAAGAGACTCAAAACAACAAAGAGACACAAAACAACAAAGAGACACAAAACAACAACAAAGAGACACAAAACAACAACAAAGAGACACAAAACAACAACAAGGAGACTCAAAACAACAACAAAGAGACACAAAACAACAACAAAGAGACACAAAACAACAACAAAGAGACTCAAAACAACAAAGAGACACAAAACAACAACAAAGAGACTCAAAACAACAAAGAGACACAAAACAACAAAGAGACACAAAACAACAACAAAGAGACACAAAACAACAACAAAGAGACACAAAACAACAACAAGGAGACTCAAAACAACAACAAAGAGACACAAAACAACAACAAAGAGACACATAACAACAACAAGGAGACTCAAAACAACAACAAAGAGACTCAAAACAACAAAGAGACACAAAACAACAACAAAGAGACTCAAAACAACAAAGAGACACAAAACAACAACAAAGAGACTCAAAACAACAAAGAGACTCAAAACAACCACAGAGACACAAAACAACAACAAAGAGACACAAAACAACCACAGAGACACAAAACAACAACAAAGAAACACAAAACAACAACAAAGAGACTCAAAACAACAAAGAGACACAAAACAACAACAAAGAGACTCAAAACAACAAAGAGACTCAAAACAACAAAGAGACTCAAAACAACAACAAAGAGACTTAAAACAACCACAGAGACACAAAACAACAACAAAGAGACACAAAACAACAACAAAGAGACTCAAAACAACCACAGAGACACAAAACAACAACAAAGAAACACAAAACAACAACAAAGAGACTCAAAACAACAAAGAGACACAGATCAACAACACAGAGACACAAAACAACAACAAAGAGACACAAAACAACAAACAGACACAGATCAACAACACAGAGACACACTTTGACCATGAAGAGACACAAAATGAGCATGAACAACAACACTAGCATGTCTGTGTGTTATAAGACGTAAATAGAGCTGCGGGTTCAGACGCTGTTGATGATCTAACAAACTCTTTGTTTGTCGGCTGGATCTGAACTGTTTGATGAATAAAACGTGAAAACACAACATCCCTAAATCAGCTTGTTGTGGTTGGTCTCACAGCTTCGTGTCCACAGCGGTGGACTCTTTCATGTGCTGCTATCAGCTGATGTCTTTCTCTGGAGAAGATCTGAGGTCGCCCAGCTGACACTGATACTCCTGTTAAACAGATAAGGGTTCAGCCCCAGAGTCACCGCTCACATTCAGATACTCATCACCTCTGTTCTTATGAAACAGGCCAAAAAAAAGTCTCATTAAATTCTGCTGTGAGCACATTAAAGTTAAAAATAGCAACAACAAAAAAAAAAGGAAGAGAAATTCTGTCATTCTGTAAATAAAACCGTCTTTTAACCAACATGGAAACTTCCTCCCTCAGACCAAACACTGGCTCTATTTTTGGGGCTATACTACGATCTAGTGTGTGTCGAGGTATTTCCTCCACTCACAAAGCCTTTCCATGGTGAGCTGCTCCCGGGGCTGATGGGAAATGATGCAGGGGAGAAGCTATATTCAGCATCTCTGCGCTGGGGAACACCCAGCTGTCACAGGTCTGACACAACCGGCCGTGGAAAAGTAACACACCGTCAGCTCCGACCGTCATTCAGAGCTTGTATGTGTTTGTGTGTGGGCGGGGCATCAACCCTACGCCGCCTCATAAATAGCTCAATAAGTTTCCCCACTGAACAGAACACGTATTTTCCTCGGCGGTTAAGGTGGCGGGTTCAAACCAGTCCACTGCCGACCGACACACGAGTATTTTTACGTCACCGTCACACCACCCCGGCTCGCCACAAAGACTCCTCAGTGCGGAGCACAGTGGGTCTGTGAAGGCAGCAGCGGGAGTAGGAATGAGCTTCAAGGGCCCTCATGTCCAATCAGGACGCTCCGTATGAGCTTGTAACAAACACAAACTTCCTGTTCCACCGGGAAAAGAGCAGAACCTGCCAACAGGTATCACCTGTGTATCTGAAGTCTGTATCGGACGTGCTGTACTTGCTCCTGCGTGTGAATGTCCGGTTGTTGGTTTTGGAAAGTGACAGCCCCCCCGCTCCGACATCAGAGAGCTGTGGGTGGAGGGAGACTTTGAAGCTGTTTGACCATCAGTTCTGATGGAGGATACTCCACTGCTTTAATTACCCTCTGAGGTCGGAGGGCGTTTTCTGGAGTTCTACATTATTTCTTAAATCTTTTTAAATCCTTCAAATCTCTTGTGAAAACAAACCTTCACTGATGTGGATGAATTGTTTTGATGCTTGAAATGTGTTTATCAAAGTCTTAGGTTCATAACAATCGTGCAGTGTTTGAGTTAAACGGTAGATAAATGGATGATAAACGCCTAAAATTAAATAGAGTCAAAGTTTCTGTCACTCTACTTAAACCAAAGTTTAGACGTTTCTAAGAGAGTGAAATGGAAAGTGGAGAATCAACGGATTCAAACAATATTTAAATCATATTTCTACGCTATATTATCACAAAGATGTTAATTAATTAATATTAATATAAACATCCATCGACCTCAGAGCATGAAGAGTCTGCAGACATGCTAGCAGCTCTGTGAGGCTGTACTTAGCTTTGAGCTAAATACATCAACATGCTAACATGCTATTACGTCTGAAGCTGACGGGACAACATCCGGCCCACACTCGGGCCGCATGCTGCTGTTTCCTCTGGCCCAGTGTGCACACGGTTCCTCGGCCAAAGTCTGGCCAATATACGTTGTGATTGTCAGATGCTGCTTCCACATCAGGACCAATTCTGACACACGCTCAGAAAATCGTGTCCTCCGGTGTTGGCTAACAGCCGGAACTGGCCCAGATGTGGAAGTATATATGGGCCGGACTCGGACCAAAGACCCAGACAATATGTCCTCTGGACCACTTCATGAGCTGACAGTCTCAACCCTTCACCCTCCTCCTATCCCTCACTCTCTCCTCCCCCCCCCACCCCACACCCCCCCACCCCCCCCCCCCCACTGTGAGGACCTAATTTACGACGAAGCGCTCTGCTGTCTCTTTTAACTGCCTGCCTCGACCCCGAAGAGCGCCACACAGTTTAACCTTAATCTGGTTCTTCATCCCAGCACGGCTCCGTGTTTTTAAAGAAGCAGACGTCTGTGTACGCAGGGTTGTATCCTCTCTTCATCCCCCCTCACAGGGTGTCAGAGGTGAAAGCCAAAGGTCAAAGTTCAGCACCGGTCACGGACGAATGATATATATGATATAAAACAGGCTAATACCTCGAGCTTTAGGGTCACGCCCCGTTTCCTCTCCTTCAGTTTCTTGCTTTACAAACTGTGTGAAATCAAGATGTATTTACCTTCGCGTCAGTGGGTTGATGAGATATCTGAGATTATTCAATATCTTAGTTTAGTTTAAGATTTTAGGAAATGCGACTCATTTTTGAAGTAAAGAGTAAGTAAAGAGATGGAGCCAGGAGGGGGTTAGCTTAGCTTAGCTTAAAGACACAAATGGAAACACCTGGGTCCTAGGCCCGAGTCTGGCCCGTATACTTCCACATCTTACAGGAAACCGGAAGATTTTCTGTGTGTGTGCCAGAATTGGTCCAGATGTGGAAGTAGAATCTGACAATCATGCCGTATATTGGCCAGATTCGGGCCGTACAACAGGCCATATACTGGGCCAGAAGAAACACAAGCGTGTGGCCCAAGTATGGGCCGCATTTAGCATCTCTGCAAGGCTGTACTTAGCATGCTAACAGCTCACAGTCACAATGCTAACATGCTAAAATCTCTTATAATGATTACCATCTCAGTTTAGCAGGTTAGCATGGTAACATTTTGCCATTGACATTCCCATCAGCCTCAACTGTAGCCTACTTTGTCTTTAGTGCTAATTAGCTAATGTTAGCATGCTATTACAACAAAATAAAATGGTAAACCTGTTTGATAGTAGCCTACACCTGCTAAACATCATCCTGTCGTTCACGCAGCTTCTGCTACAGTGGCTGATGAATTTGGGTTTTATAGTACAGCATCAGTTGTATGAAAAGAGCTCTATAAATAAAGTTTATTATTATTTTATTTGTTTAATCAGTGAATAAAGTTCTGTCAACATCTCCAGCCTGAATAAATGTTTTTGCTTCATTTATATTTCTGCTAAACAGGGGAAAGTTCAGAAAACGTCCTCAGGAAGGTGTTTGCTGCACAAACAGTGGTGAAAACACACCCACACACACACACACACACACCCACACCCACACACACACACACACACACACACACACACACACACACACACTATTTAGAGGAGTATTGCCTTTAAAGCTGCAGCCAGTAGATGGCAAACACATTACACAACACGACAGAAACGTCTATTCATGAAATACAGAGACTGTTTCTTAATTACCATAACATCTACACCCAACACGAGACACACACACACAAGAGAAACACACACACACACACACACCCAACACAAGAGAAACACACACACACACACACCCAACACAAGAGAAACACACACACACACACACACACCAACACAAGAGACACACACACACACAACAAGAGAAACACACACGCACACTAATTTAACCTGTTGTTTCCTCATCACCACTGAGTTACACAAATTGAAGTTGACTGTGTGTGTGTGTGTGTGTGTGTGTGAGTGTGTGTGTGTGTGTGTGTGTGTGTGTGTGTGTGTGTGTGTGTACTGGCTGGGTGGGTGCAGGGGTAATGGGTGGGGGTCAGGGTGGAGCCGCCAAGTCTAAGCCGGCACACAGAGAGGGGTTGTTGGGCTGAGAGTCACTGCGGCTCCGCTGCACAATCCGTCCGACCACAACTATGACAACCGTCACAAACACGACGCTCTGCGCCGCCGCGCGGCGAGTGCACGAGCGAGTCTGAGGAGAGAAGATGATAGAGAGGAATTTCCCTCCACAGTTCTCTCTGTTCTGATGGACGTTGATCCCGTGGCAACAAGCCAATACGTCAATCAATCAAGTCCAAATATTCACTGGAGAAGATTCGGCTGTTTCAACAGAGTCCAAATCTTTAAATCAAGAGTCTCAGGAACAGACTTTATCATTTGGTTTCTGCCAGGGGCCCCCGGGTTTAAAGGGCCCCAAATAACCACAGAAACCTAAAATATGATGATCAGTACATACATATATAAAATAATGTTTCCATCCTCACTTTTCTCTCTTTATTGAAGAAAGAAGAGAAAAATAGAAGAAAAATACTCCTGAGTTTATATTCACCTTCAGTGTTTCTCACCGCGACACAGGGTTTAACAGACGTGAAGAGTTTCCTCTAATTCCTCTAATTTAGTTTACGTCCATGTTTCCTTGCTGACGCATCTTCTTCTTCTTCGTCACTGCCCTTGTTGGCGCGTTACTGCGCTCGTGCATCATGTAAACGATGCAAATAAAACAGGGACCCACAGAGAAATAAACATCCTCTCTCTAGCTGACGAACTAACGATCCTTTTCATTATCAGTTAAACTTCAGATTATTTTTCTCTCTGAATCATCCGATCGTTTAGTTTTTAAAACGTCACAGTTTCAGAACAAGCAGTGACGTAATCAAACGTCTCGTTCTGTCAAACCAACACTTCAAAACCCAAATATATTCAGTTTATAAAGACGCAAAATAAATAGCAACAGTAAATCCTCTCGAAGCTGTTTGGTCCAAACCACGAATCAATAATCAATTATCAACACAAACATGAAGCTATTGGAATATTGTGCATCCAGAAGTGCAAGGAAAACATGGCCCCCACATCTGGACCCCTGGATCATTAATCCGCCCCCCCACCAGACCAATCATTGGCTCATTGTGCATCAGGATCAACTCCAGCAAAAACAAACTCTGCACAACGTGTCAGCTCTTATTCCTCCAGCAGGACGGCGGCTGTAAACAACACCGGAGCCCAGAACCCGGTCTCTGAAATCCTGGTTCTGGACCAGACCTCAACCCAGACGCACTGACTCCGTCTCCACAGGTTGCACAACTCAACTGCTCCGCTCACACACTCACTGCAAGCCGAGATCCACAGAAACACATCATCATATAATTATAATAATATGATATCATTTGTTGTAATGTTATTTATTTATAAACTAAATGATGCAGCTGCTTTGTTGCTTTGTCATTATCACTATTTTCCCTTCTAATTATAAAGTTTATGGTAGTGGAGGAGGTTCATGATAACTGCTTGTTATTTTACTTTTTCAAATATATTTGAATGTCTTAATTATTGTAGATTGTCCTTTCTGTTTTGATCTGAAGGTTCATCATCTGGTTTATGTTCCTCAGACTAGCAGCTCAGTGTCTGTCAGTTATTGCAATAAATAGGATTTAATCACGTGACACTCTAGTTTTTAAACTTCACATCTTTTAACAGCAACTGACACTGATCTCTGTAACAAGCCACATGTTTATATCTCAAAACCATCAGTAAAATGTCCATCACTTCACTAAGCAACAGTCTGTCCAACACCGGAGAGAAAAGCATCTTAAATCATCTTTAACTTTTCTCTAACGCAGGTTTTTCTGGCTGTAAATGACAGGAACATCAGGACTTTACCTCTCTCTCTCTCTCTCTCTCTCTCTCTCTCTCCCTCTCTCTGCGCGCTCTGCTGCGGGGACAGTCTGGACTCTCCGGCGGTCAGGACGCGGACTGAAGCGCGGAACGATTATCGTCAAGGTAAGAGGAGAACAGGCGGTGCGGATGTTTTCCCTCCGCTGTGATCCACCCAGACGTGAGGCAGCGACCTGGCGCCCTCCTCCTCCTCCTTCTCCTCCTCCTCCTCCTCCTCCTCCCCGAGTTTGTGATGAGAGCAGTCTGCGCTCTGCGCACCGCCAAGACGCGCGCAGGTGAAACTTTACGCAAAGAAAAAGAAGAGATTTAACCTCCAGATGGAAAGAGGAGAGTCAGAAGGTAAAAATCACATCACATCACTGCAGTGATCTGCAGTGGGTCTGTAGTGTTTGGGTTGTTGTCTTGTGACACATCTCAGCTGAAGCATCACACCCACTTCATGCAGAGGCTCAAACAAAGGAGGTTACAGCCCCTGTTGCTCAACACGATGACAAACTCCCCCCTGCCTCCTTCCCCCTCTGCTCCATAACACACCATGAGCTGTAGATCTGCTCCACGTCCATCATCACTCTGCACCTGATCAGCCTCTGTCCACCTTTTATGTTTAATGATACACACTTGGTCTTTTAGTACAAGTGTTGCTGAGGGATCAAGAAAAACTAGAACCACCTCCTCGTGGTCGTATCCCTCCTCCACTCAGACTAGTTCCAGGTCACATCCCTGTTTATCCAGAGTCAGAGGGAATACGAACCATCTGTGTGAGATGTCGCAATTACTGTGTGAAGCTGAGGTCACCTTGACCTTTGACCTTTAACCTTCGACCACCAAAATCTAATCAGTTCATCCTCGAGTCCAAGTGAACATTTGTGCCAACGAACATTCGCGGCGTCACAGAGACGTCGTGTCCACGAGAATGAGACGGACGGACAACCTGAAAAACAAAATGGCGGCTCTGACTGTCGCCAGCGCGGAGGAATAAAAAAGCATCACAGTTTCAACGAGCAGGTTAACTCATCGTTACCTGGGTAACTTTAACTTGAAACTGCGTTAAACTGCGTTTGATGTGAGGAAGGTGCAGCCTCCTCCTCATCATCACTCCACACAGATCTGATGTTTTCCTCTTCACCGGAAGAGACGAGTGACGTTAAGTCACGTGACTCAAGGTGAATAAAAACAAACCCTAACTAACCTGTTGTTCTCAGCACACCTGTGTGTTACACCTGTGTGTTACACCTGTGTGTTACACCTGTATCTGGCTGGTCTCTCTGAGAAGCTGCGAGCTGAACGGGACGAAGCTCTTCCTGTGTTTAATGAGGAACAGTTCCTGGGTGTTGGGTCGGTCTCCTCTCAGACAAACCACATGCTGTGGTGAATGTTTCACAACGTCTTCACCCCAGAATTAATTACACTCATTATTACCCCCTTCCTCCCTCCTCCCCTCCTCCCCTCCTCCCTCCTCCCCTCCTCCCCTCCTCCCCTCCTCCCCTCCTCCCTCCTCCCCTCCATCCCTCTGTCTCTCTTATCTCTCTCTCTCTGCCTCACCTCGTCTGATTCATGACTTCACATTCTCTCTCTACACCTTCGTCTTGTCTCTTCAGTCTGAACATCTGTTGTTAAAGCTCATTACAGTGACAGTGTATTAAAGATGAGAGCTCAGAGCCAAACGTCAAACAGCTGAGTCTCATAATAAACAGTTTCTCAGGTTACTGAGGACATCACTGAAACGATTCACATGAACGTCAATAAATCTGCTGAAATCAAACAAACCAGAAACATAATCTGACTTTAAATCTTTTAATATTAACAATAGATCAAATCACTGGGTGTAAAGTGAGAGGAGTCACATGTAGTGATGAAGCCACAGAGAGTTTCTCTTCAGCCTCTTTGTTTTGTCTTTACTGTTGTATACGTTCTTCTTCTGTGTTTTATTAGAAGTGTTGATCCATCAGAAGATATAAAAACCGTCTCAGTGTAGTTTTACATCTCCTCTCTCAGGCTTCTCTCTGCAGCTCTAGTAACAACAGGTCGGTGAGCCAATCAGAAGAGAGGAGGCTCTGAGCCTCTCTTCTGATTGGCTGACTGTTTTCTGAGTGCTCCAATAAAAATATAGCAGATTTCAGGTAAAAACACTCATAGAAACCAAATCCTGCAAGGTTTGGATGGTGGGTCCAGGTGGGCGGGGCTTGGTGACTGCTTTGTTGTGACATCACAAAGTTCCAGAAGTCCTGACGGCTGGTTTTAAGGCTCAGTTTCTGAATACAGGCTGTGTGCATTTCTCTGTGGACTGAGGCTTTGATACTTTCACAGTATTAATATAGAAGCTAGAGCTGATCTATAATCACACTACACATGGACACAGACCTTTACACTGGAGGAGCTTTAAGTCAAACCTGCCAGGCTCTGTCATCACATGACTGTTGTTGTTGTTGTTGTTGTTGTTGTTGTTGTTGTTTGGGACTCAGGTGGTGTGTTATAATCCAGCATATTTATGTTGTATATTCAAGTCTCCATGTCTCCACAGCAGGACAGTTTTGTGTTGGCGGCCTGACGGCTGACCAGCAGATCAGTGTTGGAGGGACGTGTCCGCTCTGGTTCAGTTTTACTTCTTAAAAAAGATCCACATGTATCACCCACAGTGAAAACCCAAACTGGAGTTAAAGACGTGGACACAAACATGTTGTGAAAGTCTGAAGCTCATTGTGATTTCAAACATGGACAAAATAAGTTGAATATTTCAGTGAACTGTCCCTTTTCTCTGGGTTCTGGTTTCTGGGCCGTGAAGCTGAACGATCCTGCTCTCTCTGCTAAAACCGCACCATTAACCGCAGCATTGTTGCGGTCAGTGAGCTTCAGCAGCAGAAGGTTAAAGTAATAAAGAGCTGAAAAGGTCAGCGGTCGGTGAAGACGAGGAAATCCTGTTGTCGACTTAATGAGTTTTAGTCAGAGTTAACGGTCGCCACGCGGCGAAGATCAGCTGAACAACAAACCTGTGTGCAAACGGTCTGTGTACAGTCCTTACTGATCAGGACAAAAGTATGTAGACAGCCAAACATTACATCCTTACATTAATATGCTGCTTTAACTCTAATGGTTGCAGATGGAACATTTATACTTTGGTCTGTTGATCAGTGGTAGAAGAAGAGTTCAGATCCTTGAGTAAAAGTAATGACATCATATCATTTATTTAAAATCAACTTCAGTTAAAAGTGAATAAGCATTAAAAGCAAAATGTAGTTAAAGTATCCAAAGTGAAATTTAGTGAAATAATGTTGTAAAGATCCATATTTTCTGTCATGTTTCCTCCTCCTTTCTTCACCGACCTCACTTCCTGTCCTTTCCTCGTCACTGATTGGCTCTTGCTTTGGCCCTCACCACTCCCTCGTTGACCAGATTGAGTTCACCTGGGTTATTTAAAGACTTCACTCCCCCTCATTCATTCTTTTTACACCGGCGGCTCTGATTCAGCAGCCTGTGTGAAAAAGGTCTCAGTTTCTGTCCGTCCAGACTGCAACACAAGCCCAGAGTTTTCAAAATAAAACCCAACCCCAGAGTTTTCAAAATAAAACACAACCCCAGAGTTTTAAAAAAAAATTGGTTTCCAAAAGTCTCTGCTTTTCGGTGCTTGAAAACTGTTGTGAGTCGTGTGGACGTGAGGAGGAAACGCAGCATGACGGATGAGTTTTAAAACTAAAATGTAGTCGTGTGGAAGCAGTCGCAGAAATGCATTTGTTGTGAGACTTGAAAATCAACCTTTGGTCAGAGGGTTGAAGTTTCATGATGACAGCTAACTTCTCTCTTCTGAACCTCGGGTTTTACACCCAAAGATGATCTTTTAAAACCTTGTGCATGAAAGATCATCTGTGTGCTCGGGTTATTTTATGAAACAAGGTCAAAAATAGTATTTTCATTCCTCTCCTGTTAGTTTTGTTGCAGGACGTGTTACAACTCCGTCATGTTAATGTTTAACTATTTACAACTGTTTCATCGTCAGTGCTCGTCTCAGGTTGTAACACCTCACCGTAGTTTACTGGTGATAACAGAAACACCTCTTTGTATAAATCTACACAAACTAGATCCTTCAAAACCATCATACAGTTCAACCAACTGAGCAGGAGTGTCCACATACTTTTGGCCAAACACTGTTTTCATTTGTCTCATCCAGGTGGTGAAAACGCTGCAGACTCAGCAGAGAGCTGCAGCTGGAAGTGGCCCCTCCCTCCCCCGAGTGCACAGAGGGTGGACAGGGGGTCTTTGTGCTCACTCAGGGTGGGGCTCAGTGCAATTTGGTTTAATGACATGAATACACACACGCACACAAACACACACACTCACACACACATGCCTAACACTGGGACTTTAACATGCTGCAGCTCCACCCCAGCAGCTTTAATTATGTGCAGTAAGAACCATTCACAGTTCACACGTCAGTATTTTCACTCTTCACACAGACATTGTATTTTATTCTGTGTTTTTATCTTTTTGTATAATAACTTTCTTCTTTCTGAATCATCTTGATTTAAATGATGAGGATTTGACACAAACTTGGATTTTAGTTTTTATAAACCGGATTAAAATTCATCTGGAGCCTTTAAGTTCAAATCTAAAAGTTCAGCTCTCTGGTTCATGAGTCCTCCACCTACACCGGCTGCACGTGGACGCTTGGAAGTTGTTTCGGATAAAAGTGACAAATGAATAAATCTGTTTGAGCTCGGTGTTTGGTCTCCACCAGCTCCTGAGGGAAACATCTGGCTCTTTAGCTGCTGAACATGTGGAGCGTTTCGCAGCTGAGGTGTAAGAACCAGTGAAGCAGAGCAGTGAAGTCGTGTCTGGACGGACGAACTACGAGCTGAAACTAGACGTTCACATCGTCACGTTGTTTTCACATAAATGTATTGATGAGTCAGGGTGTGTTATAGTACAATGTTGGATCAGTGGCGTTCTCTCTGACGTCCTGTCTGAAGAACAGAGTCCAGATGTGGATCGTCACTGACCCTCCTCCACATCAGTCCAGCTCCTGAAAAGACTGAATCAGACTCTGTCAGGGTCAAAACAGGAGCCGCTTTGCTGAGGCCAGGACTGCACCTTACTCCACCCCCCCACCCCCCCCACCCCACCCCACCCCCGACTCCATCAGCCCACCCTGAACAGGACCGGACACACACACACACACACACACACACACATATATATATATATATATATACATATATGTACTGGCTGTTTGCACCACTCATACTCGGAGCTCACATGTGGCTTCCTGAAAAAGCTGCTTCTGTGCAGCCTGCTGATCCCCCCCCCCCCCCCCCCCCCCCATGTTCACCTCTGCAACAACAACTGAGTGAGGAACACTCCCCCAGGAGAGAGGAGGGAGGAGAGAGGGAGGAGGGAGGAGAGAGGAGAGAGGAGAGAGGAGGGAGGAGGAGGGAGGAGAGAGGAGGAGAGAGGGAGGAGGGAGGAGGGAGGAGAGAGGAGAGAGGAGGGAGGAGGAGGGAGGAGAGAGGAGAGAGGAGGGAGGAGAGAGGGAGGAGAGAGGAGGGAGGAGAGGAGAGGAGGAGAGAGGAGGGAGGAGGGAGAGAGGAGATGAGAGAGGAGAGAGCAGAGAGGAGGGAGGAGAGAGGAGAGAGGGAGGAGGGAGAGAGGAGGAGGGAGGAGAGAGGAGAGAGGAGGGAGGAGAGAGGAGGAGGGAGGAGAGAGGGAGGAGAGAGGAGAGAGGAGAGGAGGAGAGGAGGGAGGAGGGAGGAGAGAGGAGAGAGGAGAGAGGAGGGAGGAGAGGAGAGAGGAGAGAGGAGAGAGGAGGAGGAGAGGAGGGAGGAGAGAGGAGGGAGGAGAGGAGAGAGGAGGAGGAGGAGGAGAGAGGAGAGAGGAGAGAGGAGGAGGAGAGGAGAGAGGAGAGAGGAGAGAGGAGAGAGGAGGAGGGAGGAGAGGAGAGAGGAGGGAGGAGAGAGGAGGAGGGAGGAGAGAGGGAGGAGAGAGGAGAGAGGAGGGAGGAGAGAGGAGAGAGGAGGGAGGAGAGAGGAGAGAGGAGGGAGGAGGAGGGAGGAGAGAGGAGGAGAGAGGAGGAGAGAGGAGGAGGAGGAGGGAGGAGAGAGGAGAGGAGAGGAGAGAGGAGGGAGGAGGGAGGAGAGAGGAGAGAGGAGGAGAGAGGAGATGAGAGAGGAGAGAGCAGAGAGGAGGGAGGAGAGAGGAGGAGGAGAGAGGAGGAGAGAGGAGAGAGGAGGGAGGAGAGAGGAGAGAGGAGAGGAGGAGGGAGGAGGAGGGAGGAGAGAGGAGGGAGGAGAGAGAGGGAGGAGGAGAGGAGGGAGGAGAGAGGAGGAGAGAGGAGGGAGGAGGAGAGAGGAGATGAGAGAGGAGGAGAGGAGGAGAGAGGAGGAGGAGAGAGGAGGAGGGAGGAGGGAGGAGAGAGGAGGGAGGAGAGAGGAGGGAGGAGGAGGGAGGAGAGAGGAGGAGAGGAGGAGGAGGAGGAGGAGGAGAGAGGAGAGAGGAGGGAGGAGGAGGAAGGAGAGAGGAGGGAGGAGAGAGGAGGAGAGAGGAGGAGGAGAGGAGAGGAGGAGAGAGGAGAGAGGAGGGAGGAGGAGAGGAGGAGGAGAGGAGAGAGGAGGAGGGAGGAGGAGAGAGGAGATGAGAGAGGAGAGAGCAGAGAGGAGGGAGGAGAGAGGAGGAGGGAGGAGGGAGGAGAGAGGAGAGGAGAGAGAGGAGAGAGGAGGGAGGAGGAGGAGGGAGGAGAGAGGAGGAGAGAGGAGGAGGGAGGAGGGAGGAGAGAGGAGGAGAGAGGAGGAGGAGGGAGGAGAGAGGAGGAGAGGAGGAGGAGGAGGAGAGAGGAGGAGAGGAGAGGAGAGGAGGAGAGAGGAGAGAGGAGGAGAGGAGAGAGGGAGGAGGGAGGAGAGAGGAGGAGAGAGGGAGGAGGGAGGAGGAGGAGGAGAGGAGAGAGGAGGAGGAGGGAGGAGAGGAGAGAGGAGGGAGGAGAGAGGAGGAGAGGAGAGAGGAGGGAGGAGAGGAGGGAGGAGAGAGGAGGGAGGAGGGAGAGAGGAGATGAGAGAGGAGAGAGCAGAGAGGAGGGAGGAGAGAGGAGAGAGGAGGAGGAGAGAGGAGGAGGGAGGAGAGAGGAGAGAGGAGGGAGGAGAGAGGAGGGAGGAGAGAGCAGAGAGGAGTATTAAAGTCCCAAAAATTACAACATAGATTTACATCAGAACTTTATTGTTTCTTCTTTCCTCTCCCATGAATCATCTGACGACCCCTCAGACTTATGTGGTGACCCTTTGGAGGGGCCGGACCCCTAGGTTGGAAACCACAGGATTAAACTATCTAACTCCATATAAAGTCGCAGCTAAAGAAACATAAAATACTACTAACACATGATGCATCAGTATTAACAATCTAATCATGTAATAAAATAATATTAAATATTAAAATCAAGGAAATACTTTTACTTTTTTATACTTTTAATATATTTTAATGCCGATACTTTTACTTATTTCAAATTTAAAGTATTTTTACATTATTGTATTGTTATTTTTACTTAAGTAAAGGATCTGAATATTTCCATCAGTGTATTTTCAAATGTGTTTTATTGAGTCAAAGAAAATCATACATACAGTGAAATGTTGTATCAGTCATCATAAAATTATATTAATACACATCCACATTTATAAAAACAAACATATGATATGATGATGTGAGGATTGTCCAAGGTGAACATAAAAAATGAATAAATTAGTACACAAATAATTCAATATTTACATTCAGTGAAAATTTACATTTAAATTTATGTACGTGCTAAATAATAAATTAGATCAGTCTGAGTCTAAGAGTAGAAGCAGAACTCAGATGAGGTTTTCCAGGAGCAGGAGTTATCACCTCTGTTTTCTCTGTATGTGCTGTTTGTCTTTCAGGTGAAGCTCGTGTGAAAATGTTAAAATCCACTGATGAGGAAACGCGGAGGGAGGAAACGAGTCACAGAGAAGAGGAAACAGAGGACGACAGACTGAAGCTTCTCCTGGGACGAGGTAAGACTTCTTCTATCTCAGCTCACACATGTGAGACAGGAGACGCTCCGGGAGATAAGCTGAGACCCGGCGGCACCTACTTCACCACAGGACTGACACCGCCGCTGAGAACTCTCTGTGGGAAATACCTGATAGTGCTGAAGAGGATGTCACGGGTCAACCAGGGACCAAAGCCTTTGAAGAGGCTGGATTTATGTGGATAAGGTCGATCGACAGCTCGGGAAAAATGTTTCTGCCTTACAAACATTTATTCACGACCTGCCGTTAGATAATAATGTGAAACTATGTGAGGAAACTCCCAAGAAAAATTCCTGGAAAGTGTCAAATCATATAATTTATTAATATATAAAGCTGCAGGTAGCCAAACAATTATTTTCATTATCATTTGATCTGCTGTTATTTTCTATATTAATCATTAAATTATTCACTTGTTTAAAACTGTTTGTATCAGAGTCAATTATTATAATGTATGACAAAGAGAAGCAGCTGCTTAAAATAGAAAAATTAAAATCAACTAATTAATGTACTGCTCGTGACAGCTCTAAGTGTCATGTGAACAAAAAGGGTGATAAAAGTAAGAACATACCTTCTAGTGCCGTTGTTCCCAACCTATGGGCCGCGGCCCCCTGGTGGGTCGCCAAGGTGTTGCAGATGGGCCCAGAAATCATTTGCAAAATAGTGTGAAAAAATATAATTAGAAAAAAAATAAAAAAAATAAAAACAAAAATATACATGATTTTTTTCTATGTTTCAAAATGAAATGATTTTTAAAAACATTAAATTAAATTAAATTGCAGCCCCTGAGACTGTGGAGCCTCCTACATGTTTCAGTTCAGTCCTGAATGTTGGATCATTACCATTCAAATAAAAGGTGCTTTGAGAAGGTGTTGGCATCATTTGGCCTCCGTATTGTTTCGGGGGCGGATGTGGGCAGCCAGCATTTTTGAGATTTTCAAGTGGCCATGAGTTGGAAAAGGTTCAGGTACATGGACTAAGGGGAAACTAAAGACTCCATTAGGAGTGACTGCACATCGGCAGAGATGAGTCTTTCTGATTCCTCAGTATAGAGACGTTTGTATGTCGGTTCCTTTCTTGAGTTAAATGTGGATTTAAGTTTAAAGAGTTGGAGAAACATTTTGTGTTTGATATTTTTCCAAGTGACAGAGGAAAGAGAGAGTTGCTGTTACAGAGGGAGGAGGAGGAGGTGGACGGACGGAGACTGTTGTTTGTTTCCTGTTTCCAGCTGTCAATGTTTCTGTCCTTGGTTCTTTCATGTTCTTATATTTAAAGCGATTCATCAGCCTCTCCTCCTCCTCCTCCTCCTCCTCCTCCTCCTCCTCCCCCCAGCATCTATCTCTCTGCTGAGGCCCAGTCTGAGACGACCCAGACCAGCAGCAACAAGAGGCCTCTGTGTGCTGTTCCACAGGAGACTGTTGGTGGTGAAGTCAGTCCTACCAGAAACACTCTTGTGACGGTTTGGTGGAGGTATGAATGTGTGTGGCTCTGTTCTGCCCTGTCAGTCTCAACTGGAAATGTGAGGCAGTTACAGCCAAGTGGTGTTTCCTCAGGGGGTAAAACAGCAAGGTGGGCGACTCTGTGTTGCCAAACAGCTCGTTAAAGGCCTGGAACCAACCAGTTGTCATAAAAGAAGCCAAAGGTAGGTCCAATATTTTCTTTAAATAACAGGATGCTTTGGAAAGGAACACAAATGAATGGGAGTCCAGGCTCCAAATGAAGAACATGATGGAGGAGAGACGACAGGATCTGTCACTCGGTCCAACCCGAGTGATCCATGAGGCTCAGACCGACACACGAGAGCTGGGTCGGGGGGTCGACTCGCCCCTTCTCAGCTGCCAGTGATTTACTGTAGTTTCAGTCATAATAGATGCAACACTCAACTGTGACCAGCAGAGGTCAGTGAAGCGGCAGTGTTGATTTAGAGGAAAGGTTAACAGTGCAGGAAGAGATGGTTGGACGTGTTATCTGAAGTATAAAACACATAGAGAAGAGCTGAAGAAGGAAATAAAGAAATGTGTGGTTGGAGTATTGAATCTTGAGGATTTAGCGCTGAGGAAGAAAAATATAAAACCCTGTTTGAGTTTTTTTTTTTTTTTTAAAGAAACTGAGTCAGTAAAGAGTATCTATCTATTTATTCAATTTTTATTTTTGTTGTATTTTTCTAGACTAACTTTGGCCCACGAAAGTAAGTGGCTGTAATGCACCTAAAAAACGCTTGTTCCCTCCATTCCCTCCCACCTAAGGCGAAAGAAATTCATTTTAAGATATTAAACTACTTTTATCCTTGTATGTAATAATGTAATAATTGTACTTCCTGCAATTCCAACATTGAGACCATAGAACATCTCTTTATTATTATTATTATTATTATTATTATTATTATTATTATTATTATTATTATTATTATTATTATTATTATTATTATTATTATTATTATTTAACAAGGACAGAATGCAATTATCACACTATTCTAACTCTAAATTATAAAAACATGAAATTTGTTCTCCAAATGGAAAACAAAAAATGGAGTTTGGGAATAATAACTTAATACTTTTAGCAAAGTACGTCATGCATGAATGTAATTTCTTAAAAACTACACCTATATTTGATGCCTATATAAATAAAATAATATTGTATAAAAATATGTCAAATGTTGTAATATTAAAATATGAATATCTATGCACTTTTAATACCTGACTGACTTATGTTTAATAATTTTTGTTTAGTTTTCATATTATTTATTTTCTTTCCTCTGACCTATAATGCTCTTATTCGTTTTTACTACTTGCTCAGTTATTTCTATTGTGTCTGCATTTATCTTACAGAAGAAGAAGAAGAAGAAGAAGAAGAAGAAGAAGAAGAAGAAGAAGAAGAAGAAGAAGAAGAAGAAGAAGAAGAAGAAGAAGAAGAAGAAGAAGAAGAAGAAGAAGAATCCAGTCCAGTCCAGTCCAGTCCAGTCCAGTCCAGTAGGTGGCGGTAATGCGCCTGTAAACTGGTTGCTAACCGCCAATCAAACCAAAGAAAGACGCCGAAGAAGAAAACGCACGGATTTGTTTTGTTGTGAGGACGCTGGTGTCTGTGTTGATCGACAACAACGTTTGAATTTACGATCTTAAAAGTCTTCAAATCCACCGACAATGAGTCTGTCTCGAAGGTAAACCAGTCTGACTCCGCCGCTCTCTTCATTTTCTCCATCGCAGCTCATTTTAATGCGCCAGCAGCAACACGAAGGCTAGCTAATTCACGTTAGCTAGCGTTAGCATGTTTGGCTATTTGAAAACAGAATGATCTCATTCACTAAATTACAGTTGAAGTGAATCTTAATGCAGCTGTTAGAGGTAACGAAAATTTAACGGGTGTTACAGTAAATCCCCATCAGATTTTGGGACCTCTACAGTAATTTCTGCTGCAGTTTAATGTCACCACAGACGCGTTTTTATCGCATATCTTAATTAAATAGCTAAAAATTGTAGTAGGTACGCTGCATTCACGTGCACCTCGGATAATCCCATTTCCAGTGTTTGAGTTGTTCTTCTGACTTTGGTGTGTTCACGTGCTTTAAATCAACATGATGTTTTGCATTTTATTGATCTGAACATTAAATCACGTTGATAGCTGTTTCCACTATTTGCGTTAGTTATTATCATGGTCACAGCTAATAAATAACTTTTCTAACTAATCCAACTCACTCTATGTTGACAGCACCTAGTGGTTACAACCCAATACAAATTATTATATTAAATGTTAGCATAAAGTATTATATGCAATACGTGAATTTGTACCGTTTATCAAAAGTTCCCAGCATCAACCAAACATTGACAAGTCCCTGAGTTGTTGTTCCGAGTTCAGTTTTCACAAATAGAATAAAAGTTTTGCAACTCTGAAATTGTGTTTTTAAACAATCTTCAACTTTTTTGGGATAAGGTAGTCTATATTTGATATGTTTTCACAAATAGAGCAAAGATTTTACAAATTTGAAATAGTTTTATAGTCTTTTTATGCTGTCTTTGTTAATGTAGTCCTCCATTTGAAGTTAAGGTATAGTGGTTTTTGTATGTTTTTGTTTGTTGCTCACAGAATTAGTTGTAACACTGGCGTCTATCTTTCCAGAACGGAGCTTGTGGCCGACAAAACCAAATGTAAGAGAAAGAAAGAACTCACCAAGGATCAGAAACATGAAATCAATGAATCCCTCGAGTTGTTGGACACTGACAAAGATAAAGAAATTGATTACCACAAGTTGAAGGTGAGCAACAGAGACAAACACCAAGCCATAAAGTCTGAGGAGCTCTCTGTAGACCTCCGTGATAAAATTGTGGCGAGGCATAAATCAGGGCAAGGCTATAAAACCATTTCTAAAGCTTTGAGTGTTCCCAGGAGCACAGTGGCGTCTATAATAGTGAAATGGAAGAAGTTTGGAACCACCAGGACTCTTCCTAGAGTTGGGCGTCCGGCAAAACTGAGTAACAGGGCAAGAAGGGCCTTAGTCAGGCAGGTGACCAAGAATCCAACGGTCACTCTAACAGAACTTCAGAAGTTCACTGTAGAGATGGGAGATCCAGCCGGAAAGACGACCATCTTAGCAGCTCTCCACAAATCAGGTTTTTATTGTAAAGTGGCAAGACAGAAGCCACTGTGAGTAAAAGACACATGACAGTCTGCTGGAGTTTGTCAAACACCGTTTAAAGGACTCAGGAAAGACTCTCTGGTCTGATGAGACAAAAACTGAACCCTCTGGGCAGAACTCCAAACACCAGGCTCTGCTCATCACCTGGCTAACACCAGCCCTACAGTGAAGATGGTGGTAGCAGCATCATGCTATGGGGGGGGGGGGTGGCTTCTCAGCGACAGGACCAGGGAGACTGGTCAGAACTGAAGGAAGGATCAATGCAGCCAAATACAGAGAGATACTTGAAGAAAACTTCCTCCAGACTCCATGTGACCCAGGACTCGGATGACAGTTCATCTTTCAGCACAACAATGACAACAATGCCAAAGCCTAGACCGAAACCCGAGGGGGCTGAAGATGTCAGTTAAGACGCTTCACATGAAGTCTGACAGGAAGAATGTAATAAACTGTCCATATCCAGGTGTGAAAAACCTGTAGAGACTTAACCAAGAAGACACGAAGCTGTAACTGCTGCCAAAGCAGCTTCCCCAATATTCTCGATGACTGGTCTGAATACTGTAGTAAATGGTAGATTTAAGTTTTTGATTTTTTTTTTTTTTTAAATAAAATTTCAAAACTTTCTAAACGTGTTGACTTTTTTCATCAGATAGATAGATAAATAGATAACAATAATAGTTGAACAGTATTAATTATGGATAAAATGGAAATACAATTAAATCTGCAACATAATAAAAGGTGCAAAAAGTCTGAATAATTTCTGAATGGTACTGTCCACCTTAGTTGGTTCTCAATAAAGTTTGTTGAAAAAAACAAAAAAAAAGAAGCTATGACGTAAAACCAATCAGATAACACTTTGCTGCTGCCCGGTAACAGCCGACCAATGGGAGGCTTCTGAGGGAGCGCGGATAAACGTATCTGTTGTGTTGCCGGTCTCTGGCTTCTCTGTGTTTAACGTTGGATTTTAAGGTTTTATAAATCTCCAAATCCACCGACAATGAGTCTGTCTCTGAGGTAAACCCGTCTGACTCCACCACCCTCTTCATTTTCTCCGTTACAACTCATTTCAAATCGCTAGCAGTAGCACGAAGGCTAGCTCATTCACGTTAGCTCGCGTTAGCACGGCCGGCTGTTTGAAAACAGAAACATCCCCAAAATTAGCTCATTCACGAAGTTACAGTTTGGAAGTAGTTGGTGTCATGGCCAATTTTTTTGCGTTTTTTAAGTTTAAAGTGAATCCTCTGTCCTTTCAAATGTTTTTATTGTCGCTCTGTATCACTTTACTTTGTTAGCTAAAAGTCCGATGATTACCTCTGTGACCCGAGTGTGTGCTAATACTCGAGAGGCACAAACTGAACTTAAATGACAACTGCTGGTTTCGAGTTTGGACCTTGCCTGAGGTGGTGAAGCAGTGAAGTTGCCCCTTTTTATGTGTTTTCACAAATATAATAAATAGTTTCACAACTTTTTAAAACAGTCTTTAGCTTTTCTGGGACAGTCTAGTCCAGATTTGACAAGTCCAGGTATAGTAGGTTGTGATCTAGACCCGGTCTTATGTGGTGAAATCACAAACCTGAACTTGCGTTTTACATTTCCGGTTACTGGAGTCTACCTGTTCATCAAATCCAAGTTTGAAGGAGTACATTTTTTTTATTTATTTATTTTTATTGTTGTTGTCTGGATAGAAAAATGGTGAAATCGAAAGTCCCTGCTTTTATAAATAAAATCAAAGTTTCAAAAATATGAAAGTGGGTGAAGGAGTAAAGCTTTAATGAAGATGTGTAACATCCTTTCACATTGATAACTGGATTAAAATATGGTTGGCATATGTAATTTAACCTTCCCTTTTAACTGGCAAATGGGAATCTATGAAAAACTTCAGCTTTGTCTACTTAAACTAGTGTTTAGTATTTAAATAGGTTCAAATCTGTGACTCCTCTGATGCTCTGACACTAGAGGATCACCTTTATGGAAGAGGTGTTGACCAAATATAAACAGACCTATACACGCTGTGCAATCACAGCCATCTAAATTTGTGACCCTAACTTTGGCAATTCCATTTTTTTCCTGCTATATTTGATAAAGTATAATAAAATGTTTGCAGTAGTAATAACGCTGAACTAGTTGTAACACTGGTGTCTGTCTTTCCAGAACGGAGCTCGTGGCCGACAAAACCAAACGTAAGAAGCGGAGAGAGCTGACCGAGGATCAGAAACATGAAATCAAAGAAGCTTTCGAGTTGTTCGACACCGACAAAGACAAAGAAATTGATTACCACGAGCTGAAGGTGAGCAGCCAGGGGCACCAGTCAGTCAGATATTTTATTCAATACTCATGACCTTCACTGACTTTAAAATACTATTCATATTTTAATTTAATTCACATTCAAACATGTTGTGAAGATGCTTTTGATTAATGTACCATCAGTAATGAATAATGGAAAAATAACTTAATAAATACAACCTCACAGAGGACCTTTTTATTTATTAAAAACCTTTTTAGTCATTTGTTTACTAAGATAGAAAATCTAAGTAAAGCAGCTTCTGTCTCACATCTTTTCACAAGACTGTGGTCGGGACAACCAGGGCTGAGGTTGTTGTTAATTAGTGGGTTAATCTCTGTCTCTCGTGGCCAAAACTCACTGTAAATGGTTTTTATCACAATATTTATCAAACTTTCCAGAGATACAACTATTAAAGAAGATATGTGGAAAAATTACCTGTTGCTGCTTAATTTTATGTTGATCAACTAATCAATTTATTCATTAATCGTCACAGTTCTAATCATAACATGGCTCTAAGACTCAATTCATCCGTTCACGTCTTCACACACAGTTCACATCATTTTCAAAAGGCAGAATGTTTGTCTGTCTCTGGGACGCCATGAGGGAACTTCTTCACATTTGGTGCAAACATTCGCTTGGACTCCGGGATGAACTGATTAGATTTTGCCAGTCAAAGGTCAACTTAACTGTGACATCATAATGTTCTGCAAAAAAACCTTTGGCCATTATTCAACCGTGTAGCTCAGGAACAAAAGGAGAGATTGTCACCATCTTTCCTACAACTCCCCTGGTTGCCGGGAGGCTGGGGTCGATATTTGATAATATCAAATATCATCATATTTAATTCTTCTTTTGCAGTTTTGCACAGTCTGTCTTCATCTCACTGCTTTGCTTTACTGTACATTGTATCTTGGCATGTGACAAATAAAACTTTGAACTGCTGTTTATGGGCAGCATTGTTTATACCTGAAACATAAAACTCAATAATATACTTAATTAATGTGTGATTTTAAAAAAACAAAAAACAACTGAAACATGAAATACAAAAAATGTATTGATATAATTTCTCATGATATTTGGGCCGACCTGTATGGAGATATTGCATTTCGGATATCGCCCGAGCCGAGTTGGCGGAGGCATACAATGCTGCCGACACTTTCTCTGGTGCATTAGGAGGAAGGTGACGCCCTCTATGAAGGAGTGAATTTATTGAAGATACCAATGTGATTTAACAACCAGGTGGGTTCGAGAATCTTATCAAGCAGCACAGAGACCCAAACCATTAATAAACGAGGGTGTAAATGAATCCATCGATCGAGAAGTGTTCAGATCCTTAAGGTATATCGGTTAAATGTATATCACAGTCAAAAATTCCCAACAGGTGGCAATGCGTGCGCTCGGCTTCGAAGTGAAGAAAGTGGATGTTCTGAAGATTCTTAAAGACTATGACCGAGAGGGAAACGGAAAAATAACATTTGAGGATTTCAACGAAGTGGGTGAGTTTCAGTTCAACTGAATCTCCATGTAGAGAGACACTGATGAATCGTGACGCACGGTCTGAACAAATGTGTAAATCCTGAACACGTTCACGTCTCTCTGCAGTGACTGATCGCATCCTGGAGCGAGACCCGAGGGAGGAGATCATGAAAGCCTTCAAGCTGTTCGACGACGATGAATCTGGAAAGATCAGTCTGAGGAACCTGAGGCGAGTCGCTCGAGAGCTCGGGGAGAACATCAGCGACGACGAGCTGCGCAGCATGATCGACGAGTTCGACACCGACGGAGACGGTGAAAGTAAGTGATCAGTACCACGGTCTGCTGGTCGTTCCTAGGTCTCTGCCGGTGACCAAAGGTAACCTTCACTGACCTACTGAGATCAGACAGGAAGCATCATTAGTGTCTTTAGATCTCAAACATTTTTATCAGAAAGCTTTTATGAGTGTTGGAGAGGTTTTTTATTTTCCCACGATACGGACAGTTTATATTTTCATGTAATTTACTTCTGTTTTATGATGTTTGTTTTTCTTTTGTTTTTAATCCCCCCTTTTCTTTTTGTAAAGCACTTTGTGACCTGGTTAATAAAAGTGCTATATAAATAAAGTTTATTATTATTATTATTATTATTGTGAGTCTGTGCAATGTTCCAGTTCAACATGATTCATTTATGACTTCAGGCACATGGCAGATACATGGACAGATGTAAATACTGTTATTCTCAGTGACTGATAATTAAAAAACAATCGTTAGTTTTTCTTCCTTTATTATTTTTAATAATAATAACTTTATTTATATAGAACCTTTAAAAACAGAGTTTAAAAAGTGCTTTGACAAACAAATCAAAAGCAGTGATGGTCAAAAGCAGGACAGAGATAAGGTAGAGTTACAGAGGGAGGACAAATAATATAATTCAGTATAAATAAGGATAATTAGAGGGAGTGAAACCAATAAAAGGGCGACGATAAAAAGACGACATCACATAAAATGTGTCTTTAAAAATATTCAAAATGAGCATTAATGTTTAAAGTTATTTCCTGCCTGAACTCTGTCTCTCTCTTCAGTAAACCAGGATGAGTTTGTCACCATCATGACTGGAGACTCCTGATGAGGAGTCCTCACCTCTGAAGGAGGTTTATGGAAGCCGGGGACGTTTGTGTCGGAGTGGTCGTCCACACCGAGAGAAACTGAGTGAACATCTGTGAGTGAGTGAGTGAGTGAAGGTGAACGAGTGTCGACACTGACACACAGGTTCCTCTCGGGGCTCTGAAGTAGACTGGAGTTGGACCCTGATTCATTATTTGAAAGGTCTGGACTGTGACACGTTCAACATCGACCTCACCGCTCGGGCCAGACGAGCTGTAAACTGTTGTTAAAGCCTTTTATTCACCGTGTTGTCGACTTCTACGTGTTTCTGTTTTTAACTTTAACTGTAACTTCACCTCAGAAGTGTCAAAGATCAAACCAGCTCTGACGGATTAGATGCTGTTAGTGTCTGTGATTCTGTCTGTGTCTGTCTTCGTACTGTAGACTGAGCAGTTTACATATTGTGAATGTTTGAATGTGATATTTATTTTGTACTAAATAAATCAGTTTGCCAGCAAATGTTTTTGTAAACGCTTTATTTAGGATTTAGGATTCTGCAAACCCCAAGGTGTCGGGCACATCTGAAAAATACAAAACTCTACGTGAAACACAGTTTATTTATCTAAAAATAAATTGAAGCAGATGGAAAATTAAAAAGAATCTTAGTGATTTCATTCAATTTTACACATTAGGTTCATCAAATATTAATTTCATCAAAGGATGTTATTCGGGGGGGGGGGGGGGGGGGGGCGTGCTGGTCGTGTGGCTCAGTGTTTGACTTCAAATGGAGAAAAGTCCAACAGTGAAACATGAAGCTTTACTTGAACCGTGGAGGCGTGGCTTCCCACGTGTGTGAAAATGTGTTTTTAAAGACTGACATCAGGTTTCTGGACCGTCGCGACATCTTGGACACGTCCAGGACAAATGTTTGGGACAAATTTGACGAGTAATTCAGTTCAGTAAAGTTGATAAATATCTTCCATTAGTGTCTCCACATATTTTTTACAGCCATGTAAAAAATATGTGTACGTTGTACGTGGTCGTTTTCCGTGTATTTGTAGTTGCTGTAGTTTTGCATCTCTTTAAGATCCTTTCTTGTCTCTTTGGGACCATTTGTGTCTCTCTGTGGTTGTTTTGCATGTATTTGTAGTTGTTTTGTGTCTCTGAGATTTTTCTTGAGTCTTTGAGGCCATTTTTTGTCTCTTTGTGGTTGTTTTTTTGCCTCTTTAGTGATGATGGATTAGAATATGTTTCAGACTGCTGTCACACTTTCTCAGGACATTACGTCTTGATACGTCCAACTCTGCTTGTCTTCCTGTCAGACGTCAGTTTGTCGTTGCCGGCTCCGTCCTGCGGTCTCGGTGCTGTCCAGCAGAGGGAGTCAGTGGTTCACGACTCCACTTGAAGCCTGAATCAGTCCCAGAACATTCAAACTATCTTCTTTTCTTTTTTCGGCACCATTGTGAAATTTGCATTCACACCGATCAGAGCAGGTCGGATAGAAACGACCAGCTTCACTTCATCTTTGTAAATAATAATTTAGTTAATTTAGTGCCCGTCCTGATTTACAGACGTAACGAGCAGCTGAGCTTCTGATTAATAAGTGTTGTGACATTAACAACAACAAACAGATGATAAAAGAGACAACTCTTCACCGCAGTGGACTCAAACCCCGACAGTCTACATGAGGACATCACTGGGAAGACGTCCCGTGCGCTGATGATGTATGTGTTGAAATAATGAACAGAGATGCACAACACTGACCACAAACTCCCTTTAGGCGGATCCTGCTGCGCTCCCTGTCATTTGTCCCCCCGCAGACCTTCACATGTTGGTGTAGATGATCACCAACTTCACTTTTCATCTGTCTCGGCCTCCGTCTGCTGCTCACATGATGAAGAGGCCTGCGGTTTGCTAACCCAGTTTGCTTTGGTAACAACTTGAGCCAATCACACAATGACAGAGCAGAGGACTCGGCGGTTTTTCTCCTGTGGGAGACAAATGAAAGTGATGCAGTAATAAAAGGCTGAGAAACACACACACACACACACACTGCAGGGATTGTGTTACCGAGTGTGTGCGCTCGGGCTGAAGGTCAGCACCGACGTTGATTATCAGAACCTGCATCTGGTCTTCACCGCGGGGACAGACATCATGACTTGCCCTTGCACTGGCACATGCTCAGCTGTTGGTCCCTGGACCGGAGCAACACATGCTCCAGAAATAAACCAACCCAGTTCCTCCCCAGTTACAACCTCAAAGTCGCCCCCCTGTGGTTTCCACTATATGACTCTGCACACACACTCGTTCGTATTGCTGGTAATTATCTGTGTTGATGAGACTTCTAAAAATACCCCAGTCTGGCGAAGGCGGCCTGCAGGGTCTGATTGCTCTCTGGTTAGGGGTAATAGCAGAGGTTAGCTTAGGCTCCACATTTAGATGGGCTAATGGGATGAGAGCACATTGACTGATGTTTTCTAAACTGCTGGAGTTTTGACTTTGAGGATTCTCCTCGCTGCTTCTCGTAACGATCCCCGGGACGTTCAGCGCAGGAAAGACTGACAAACAACATCCTGTTGATGAATATCCAGCACGTTCTATACTGTTTTATACCAAAAGAGAAACAAGATCAACGCTGCACCGCCAAGACAGATCGTTGTCTGTTTTATCTTATAGCAAAATATCAAGTCTGCATGTAAAATTTACAATAATTAGAAAACAAAGACCAATTAAGATGCAGCAATGAAAGAAGTTTTTATTATCAGGAAAATGTATTTAAAGAATCAAAAATAAAAGCACTGAATCTTTAGATTATTATTACCCACGCATTAATATTTAAGCAGCATTTAACAGTAAATTTATTCACTTTACTGTAATTTAATACAAGGAAAAGCTGAAGTTCGTCACATTGCAGAAGCTGAAACCATGAAAAATGAATCAACTAATAGTTTGAGATCAAATTCTATAAACTGTTTAATAGTTTAATTCTTTACAGTGCGTCATATTTTTAAAGTTCTTTCTTCAGTATGTAAAATCTTAATTTATGCCTCTTTATACTTTAATTTCAGATGATGATTAAATTAAATTAAATAAAAGAAAAAGTCGAAACAATATCACTAATGATGATGATGATGTTGAATCTGTTCAAACTTACTTAAGACACAACTTTAAATTAATATTATTTATATTGTATTTTTCAGGAAGTCCATAAATGGAAATCTTTGGGTTTTTATTTTAATGCAAATTATATTTTTTCCGCTTGAACGTCGTTTTAGCCGCTGAAGAAGAGATGGCATATTTACATTTTAAATCACAAAAATACGATATAATCTTTTTCTTCTCACATCTACAACATCTACAACAAAACGTCCAGAGTTATAACGGAGTGTTTTTACACACTTCAGGAGCCTCGTACTCGTCCCACCGCCGTCTCGTGTGGACACAGTTGCAGGTTTCCGTGTTCTCATGTTTGCTCAGTCGCCTCTGAAGTGTCTGATTGGTAACCAGAGTCAGAGTTCAGCTCTCGTGTCCACCTGTCAGTCATTAGGCGAGCTATGTCGACCATGTGACAACACTTACCCTCTGACCCCAACTGAGACAAGGGAACATGGAGGGTGGGGTGTTGCGGTTTGAGGGGGGGGGGGGGGGGGGGGCTGTTTGCTGAAGGTTTGGTTGGTTTGGATCTGAGACGGCGTGAAGCTTCATTCACGTAGAAACTCATCAGTCATTCAGATGAAACGATGATTCGTACAGAGACGCGTGTTCAGGCTGATCCTCTGTGTTTATGACGCGTGTCAGCTGGACGTGACACCGGCGTCCAGGTGGGGGCCGTGACCTTTGACCCTTCCCGTACAAGTGGCCTCAACCCGCATGGCCGCCGTGAGTGGGAGCCTCAATGTAAAATGACTGGCATCTCAAACAGCTCATCAGTGTTTCCAAGAGCATGTGAGAAAGAATTTAGAATATATCGTTTTTTTTTCTTAATTCTTCCTTCACTTTTTGTAATTTGTAATAGAACTGAAATGATCAGTTGATTAATCAATGAATCAACATAAAAACATCCTCCAATATTTTTACTTACGATTTATGTCTCTCCTTATTACAGTCCTGCGTCTCTACTCTCCCCCCTCCCCTCCCCCAAACGAAGACAATACAAATCCAGTGATTACAGCTCAGACTAAAATTAACTTCTCAAATCACAAACTTCATACAAACAGTTTCTTCCATTTGTTCCATGTTGTTACTGTAAAGAAGTAAACTGTTCCAGCTTCTCAGAGTCGTCTGCGACACTACAGTGAATATTTGACTGTTTTCACCTGCTGGTTCAACAGAGGAAACTGTGCTGTAATGCTCATTGTAGCTGAAACAATCACAATCTGCCAGTTCAACAGTTATCTGATTTACAGATAATTAATTGGCAACTATTTTAAAAACAAAAAGTCCTTTTTTAAGCGAAAGGGCCAAATATATTAAACTGGTTCCATCTTCTTAAACATGGATATTTGCTGGTTTAATTGGTCGTCTATAGCTGGAAAAAAATTCAGCAATTTTGAGAAATCATCCCGTAAAATTATAGATCAAACAATTGAATTAATTTATCAAAGCAAAAGTATCTGCAGATTAATGATAAAAACAACCGAAGCTCTTTGATGTACATTACGGATGAAGCTAATTAATTATTTGATTTGTTGACAGAAATAAAATATGTGGTTAATCATCATTTTGATGCTTCATTAAGTTAATTATTATGAAAAATGGCAAATATTTCCAGCATCTACAAAGTGAGAAATTTGCTGCTTTTAAATCACTGGAAACTGAATATTTTTGTTGGACCAACAAAACAAGAGAGACACTTGGAAACTTGCACATTTCTCAAACATTTTATAACCGAATTAATTAATTCATAATAAAAAAAAAAAATTAAAAAAATCAACAGAATTATCAATAGTTAATTCATATTCACAGAATCAACATTTGTATTTATGTGCTGTGAAATGCAGGTTGTTAAAAAGCTTAGTGAGCAATAATGAAAAATAATTACAACAAGAGTAAAGATAGAAAGTTATACATTAGAAAAAGAAACAAAGGATAAAAATTCTAAGGTAAAATATATAATATATACATATATATACTATATATATATATATATGTGTGTGTATATACTGTATATAATTTTTAAAAAATTGTTTGTTGGTGTATAAAAATTTAAAAATAACTACAGTATGTTACAGTTTTAAATCAAACTGCATCATTCATACATACAGTAAATGAATAAATATAGAATCTGACAAACAACAACTAGGAAATCAATAGCAATGGATGGATTTCTGGGGGGGGGGTCTACAGGGGCACAATCCATAAATCCATGTAAATAAATGTGATATTTCAGGATGTGTTCACTTCACACGACATGTCACTATTACTTAATGTAAGTGTACATAATTCTGTCGAGGTCTTACCACAGAAATAGAAATAGTGGGTAAACTTCACTTGTTCTTCCTCAGTGTAAAATAACAAAATAGGGCGACCTGATAGCGGAGTGGTCAGGGCGCATACCCACATGGGTGTAAATACCCCGAGTCCCTGGTTTGATTCCCAGCTGGCCAGACCATTTGCTGCATATCATTCCCCTCCCCTCCCTCCCCACATTTCCTGTCTGTCTTCACCGTAACGTCAAATAAACACATAAAAACACCCTAAAAACTGAAATAACATTAGAAGCGTTCATGATGATTTCTTTAGAACAGATTATTACATAAACTGAGTCTCGTCCAGTAAGAGAAATGATAAACTCCAGACAGAGGCTCGCGAGGGGAGTCGGCTCAGACGTGGGGAGGGAATGCCTCGAGACATGCTGTGGATCGTGGACTATGCCTGGCAGTTGGGTGAGGATGGATTAGTTTACACACGCTCATGGCTTTCACAGTAACTTCATCTCTCGGATATCCCAGCTTCACCCGGCCCACAGCCCACAGCAGCGGACCTTCACCCACACTCGCACAACAACAGAGCCCTCCCCCGAAGGCGACAGAGTCTCTGTAGGAAAACCAGCAAACAGCACTGTCACACTTTGAGTCACTTTTCTGAAAAATGTCTTTTCTACTCGAGGATGTTTGACATCTTTTCTGCCTCCAGTAAAAAATATCTTCTCTGCTCACATCTGGTTCTCTTCAGTCGGAGCTTATTGCTTCTGTGATTGCTTATTTATGTTCCTCCGACACCTCATCCAGCTCCTCCTACACTACCTGCCTACACAGGATGCACACAGGAAAACACGACCTCACAGTTATACATTACATACGGACCCACACATAACTGTGGAGTACATACTGCACATGTAAACATCGTTTAACTGAGCTGAGACAAGACGACTTAAACACTGAAACTCCAGGATATGCAGAAGAAGACACAATGAGAAACAGTGGACGTTGCCATGTTTTCTTCTTCTGTGTTTTATCTGAAGTGTTGATCCATGAGAAGATATATTTGTTGTTTTAAGAACCAAAAACCGTCTCAGTGTAGTTTTACATCTCCTCTCTCAGGCTTCTCTCTGCAGCTCTAGTAACAACAGGTCGTGAGCCAATCAGAAGAGAGGAGGCTCTGAGCCTCTCTTCTGATTGGCTGATTGTTTTCTGAGTGATCTGATAAAAATAAAGCAGATTTCAGGTAGAAACACTCAGAGAAACCAAATCCTGTAAAGGTTTGGATGGTGGGTCCAGGTGGGCGGGGCTTGGTGACTGCTTTGTTGTGACATCACAAAGTTCCAGAAGTCCTGACGGCTGGTTTTAAGGCTCAGTTTCTGAATACAGGCTGTGTGCATTTCTCTGTGGACTGAGGCTTTGATACTTTCACAGTATTAATATAGAAGCTAGAGCTGATCTATAATCAAACTGAAGGTGATTGTTGATCGACAAGAGCTTCGGCCATCGTTGTGTTAACACGACAAGAGGTTATAATACGTCCTATGAGTAGCGCTACGTGTTCAGGGCAGATTGGAGGCTACAGTGACTCGCTATCAGAAAGTGCTAGCTGGTTAGCATGCTAACTTCAGCAG
The DNA here is from genome assembly GCF_021018895.1 of Seriola aureovittata. Taxonomy (NCBI): domain Eukaryota; kingdom Metazoa; phylum Chordata; class Actinopteri; order Carangiformes; family Carangidae; genus Seriola; species Seriola aureovittata. Next base: position 23,685,814 of record NC_079381.1, on the reverse strand, counting down.
AGTTAGCATTGGTGTTGCTTTCCACCTCTGGAGACAGCTGTTGGTGAGTAAAGAGATGTTCACATTAATGCTAGCTATGTAGCAATAGCAAAACTTACATATAGCACCTTTTAAGAGTACACAAAATCAAATCAGGAACAATATGTGTTTTATTTCTAAATGACTGTCCAGTTTCTCATCACATTTCCTCAGTGCCTCTATTACAGTATTTTTTTAATTTAATCTAACAGGACGACGGCTGCATCCAAAGTCACTTTTAGGATCAATACAATCTTTATTGGAACCCCTACACTGATGGAATTACTCCTCCCTACTCAAAGCCCTGGTTAACACTGGTTCCTCTGTAATGGATCATTTAATCTCTGAACGGCAGTGATGGAGGCAGAGAGAGAGACTGAGGCTTCAGTCAGGTTTTGTAAATGGACCTGAACTAGAATGATTTCCCTGACAGCTTGAATCTCCCATAATTCAATTTCAGCCCCGTGTTTTTGGCGGCTTCCTGGAGTAACAAACAGTTCCTCCTCTTTTCATTTCCTCCCCCCCCCCCCCCCTTTTCCTCTAGTCTAAATGGTGCGGACAGGAGTCTAAACAGCTCGCTGGGGGGGAAGAAGGGGTAAAAGGACGGCGTATTTTTTTCCAGGAGGAGGTCAAGGATGGATGCAAACCAATGATGGGGAAATCAAAACACGACTTCACACATTCCTTCGAGGCCTCGACGCTCAAACAATCTGCCCTCGTCTCTGCCGCTGTGTGTTGTAAGAAGGAAATCATGCTCAAAATTTATTTTCAGGTGGAATTATCCTTCACGCTCCAACTGCTTCCTCCATCACCAGGTTCTCAGTGACTAAACCTTCTGAGCACGGCGGTACCTGCACATGAAGGTGTACTACTTTACAAACATTATGTCATCTCTATCTTTGATTTGAAACCCTCTGAGTCCATCGAAGTCTGGACCAGATGCTTTTGACAGTCAGGAGATAAATATACAGCATTTGATGGTTAAAGCTCATCAATCGAGGAATCGCTCACGGAGACGATCAGAGGTTTGATCTGCAGCTGGGATTGGCCTCTTTTTAGCCTGTTTTAGCTCCTGGTTTTTCCACTAGAACCTGAACCAGGAGCTGTGAGGGTCTGAACAGAACCATAAAACAGTTTAATACAGCTCGAGTCACTACAATAACTAAATTGCAATTGTAAATATCTCCGTAGCGCCTTGAGGGAAGTTACACTTTGGTTTTTGTGCGAATTACCCAAAGATGATATAATGTGTTGGTGGACTTCCAGTCTTCATGCTAAGCTAAGCTAACCAGCTACTTTTTGCTGGTGTACATGAATGAGAATGAGATTAATTTAATCATCAAGTGTATTTCCCAAAATGTGCGTGTTCCCAGATGTCAACAGGCCGTAGGTTATAACCATAGACTGTAAATAAAGATGGTCGTCACCCACAGGGTTCTGAAGAAGCTTGGAGTGAGCTGCGCCACTGTTGCCATCTTGGCAGTATCTGACTCCGCTGAACTCCCAGCTAATCCAAAAATGGGCAAGAGGAGGGACGTGTGTCGAGCCGAGAGTGTTTTTGTGCCAGGCTGTAAACATGTTTATATCTGCTGTAAAAACATTTTAACATGGGAGTCTATGGGGATTGACTCACTGTTGGAGCCAGACTCTAGTGGTCGTTAGAGGAACTGCAGTTTTTGGTTCCTCCGTGTTGGCTTCGGCAGTTGATGCTTGGCTACGACACAATGTTGTAATGAGAATGGTTTTGTATGACTTGACGCAGGCAGTTGTGTGTCTGCTCTTCACTGTTTTTGATCTTTGCTGCAGGAACCAGTGGGAGTGTGTTGTTTTTGGGACTTTTTGATGATTCAGCCCGTGTTTCTGCGCCGATACCCGATGGATTCATAGATCATCGAAGTCGGCCGAGCCCGCCGGCCTCCTTCCCTCCTCCTGCTCAGAGCTGACAGGAGCGGACAGCTGAGGGTAATCCTCTGCCAAGCAGATGCTCTGTGCGCTGATATCTAGGACGAGCTCACAGGTTTGATCTCTCTCTCTCCCCCTGTGTGTAATGTGTAGAGCCGACGGCCTTTGGAGCAGTAATCCTGGGCTCTTACACCAAGGCCCACAGAGGCCCTGAGTGTCAGCAACACATTTTTCCCTCCCGCACACACACACACACACACACAGTCAAACACACACATATTTAAACACACACTTACACACACACACACACACACACACACACACACACACACATACAGGCAGCATCACTGACACCTCAGAGCTAAATATACCGCGAGTGGCAGCGACAGGTGATCGGGCTCCTCCACAGACGTCCAGCTCGGACACAGGGGGTCACAGGGTATGAGTGTACGACTGTGAGTGTAACAGAGAGAGATGGGTGTGTGTGTGTGTGTGTGTGTGTGTGAGTATGATGGGAGGGAAGGAGGGAGGGGGGGAGGGAGGGAGGGGGCGGTGTTTGAGCGTCAGGGTCTGATCACTGTAGACTACCTCTGCTCAGTGTCGAGTGAGCTCAGATCCTGACGCAGCCCAGCTCTGGGTCCCCCTCTCTTCTAAGCCAGCTGGTCTGGCTTAATGTCAACTTCTGTCTTTCACTTTCTTTCCTTTTTTTAAAAAAAAAAACAATCCTTTTTTTTCTTGTTTGATACAAGGGATTGACTGAGCTAACCCACAGCTGGAGCTGCTGGGGAACCTTCCAGGTGAAGATACAGCAGAAAGCACTGGTGAGTGGACGGTGACGGACGATGCGTGGGTGTGAAGTCTTGGAATATGGCTGAATGATGGTGAACAGACGAAGGGAAACGTGATCACTGGGCGGCAAAAAGTCTTGGAGATGGAGAAACCGAATGCTGACTTGTTGCTCCTGCAGCAGACATGGAGCAACATCAGCTTTGACTTTAAGTCGTGTTTCTCCAGTGTTGCCGCTCTTTTAGCTCCGTGTTTGGTCTCCACCAGCTCCGGAGGGAAACATCTGGCTCTTTAGCTGCTAAAGAGAGACTTCAAACATTTTTACAACGTTTGTCGTCACTTTATCCGTCCGCCATAAGTTAAAATGAGTAGTGATGTGGGGAACAACACTTTCTGAGACTGGTTCACTGTCTCAAAGAATCTGACACCTGTTGGCCACATGGATTAAATCTGAGACCTTGATGAAAGAGTCAGTCAGAGGTCTTACTGCTCTCATTATTAATATCTATATATAATATTGTAAAGCTTGTTTATATTAAAACCTGATCACCTTTAAGCTGACTTTTACGACTCACGAGTTCACCCTGAATGTGTGCCACCTCTCTGAC
>NC_079381.1:23665000-23677500 GCF_021018895.1 Seriola aureovittata | reverse complement strand
GATTAATCCGCTTATTGTTTCGGCTCTAAACTGAAATAATACAAGAGAAAAAGGTCTGAAAGAGCGAATGCATCACTGTCTGAACGTCTGTGTATCTCTGAACTCTGGAGACCCAGACAGATGCATCAGGCGTTTGTTTGAAGACACTGTCACTGTGATATCAGTCACTTATGCTGAGCATGTGGTGTTTGTGCCACAGACTGACTCATTCACTGTTTATAGAGGGGTGTCCCTCACCAAACCACATGCATTAGATCAGGTTACCTGCGTCTGCATCTCAGACCTTTTAAAGCGACTTTGACCAGTAATTTAGCCTCTATTTGTTTTTTTAAAGTTGATGAGACGCTTTGAAAATCTGTCATCACGTTTTTCTGCCTCGTATCAAACATCCAAACATTTGTTAACTCAGTGCGGCTCTGATAACACACGCGTGTTTGGAAATCATCTATTAGCCTTTATCCAACTGTTCATGTTCACTTCATTTTTTCACCCAGGGGGAATTCTGTGTTTACAGGCGTGTAATCTGTAAATGCCGATGTTTACCGCCACAAACGCAGCCTCCAACTCGACTGCCGGTCCGACTGTTCTCCATTTAACACACTTCACGCTCCTCTCCGCAGCAGTAAAGGCAGCTCTCAAAGCGCTGTAGCCTCCAGTCAGAGGGGCTCAGACAGAGCCGAGCTGTAAATCCAGTACCTGCCAGCAGCCAGAGATCTGGTGTTTCCTGTATATCACTGAGGGTTTCAGTGACCGTCATGTGGTCACACAGACATAGAGAGCCGTAGCCATGAAAAGGACGAAGCTTCATCAGTAGGATTATCTGTATCAAGCCCAGTGATGAATAAATCAGTTTATCTGCTTCCGGTATCTTTCGCTAATACTTCCAGAGTTCATTGACCTCACACAGTCTGTGAGGAAGGTCAGAAAAAAGGTCGGCAAGGCTTTAATGCACTGAACATGATGTAAATACAACTCCTTCTTATTATATTATTATTATTATTATTATTATTATTATTATTATTATTATACACAGTAGAGCTGAAACTGTTAAACCGACATGTTTATGTCACTTTTTGAGCAAAAACATCAAACATTTTCTTTTTTTTGGACTGTTGCTTGTTCAAAATAAACACTTAATTATTAATATAAATTTTGTTTTTTACATTTTATCAACCAAAAAAATGAATCAATGAAATAACTGATAAAGCCCTACATCAGTTAGTTAGGGTTAGGGTTACTTTTGCTTGGTAATGCTGAGGCGAGCGGGACCTTTATGGAAATGGTGTGTTCAGGGACTCATCGCTGTCAAACCCTGGATCCACAACATCTAAGATTTGACAGTCAAAAAGTTTTGCATTCGTGGGCTAAAAAGAATTAAATTCACATAACAAACGTCTTGTGTTAAAGAAAAGTGTAAATTAATCCTGAAACTTTGGGCTTGTCTCTGAATGCACCTCAGGCAGAGTTTTCAAAATCATCCATTTAACCGGCTTCATCATTACAAACCACAAGGTAATTCTTGATGAAAACGTGCGACTTTGATGGATTAGTTTTCTGTCAGCGAGTTTCAAGTCGCTGCAGGTTTCTCCCACTTGCTGCTGCTCATTGTTACTGGAATTAGCTCACATTTATTCAGGAATATTCACCGTGATGAATAAATAAATAAACCTTAAAACTAGATGTTTTCACTTGCTGGCAAACTGATTTTCATAGTGTCCTGAAGTGACAGAGGCTCCGTCATCTCCGCTACACGCCACCGGCTCCAGGATACATTAGCACCCACTAGAATAACACTGTAACCCAGTCTCCCACCCAACTGAGGTGGTCAGGTTGCATTGTGGGTAATGTAGGCATCAGTTTTTGATAAGGAATATGTACAGTTTAATTAATTTTGATCTTTGACTCCGACAGTTCAGGTTGGGAATCTTTGGGAATCGTATGATTTAGTTGGATACAGATTCTGAGTCTTGGCGTTGTTTTAAGTTATTTTTTGGCGACTTCACGCCTTTATTCGATTGCGTCCTCGAGACAGACAGGAAACCGGGGGCTCGTTGCTCAGGCCATATATAGCCCATGTGATATGCGCCCTAACCGTTCTTTGGGGATAAACGTTGTTGTTGCAGTTGAGTTTTGCTATTTTCATTCCGTCAAAGTAAATTACGAACATTGATTTTTGTCATTTGTGAATCACCTGGACACGGCGCAAGGAGCTTTAGACACAGCGCTGACGTATTATCAGCTTATAATGTTGATGAATGTGTTTGGACAGTGTCCAGCGTTCCCCCTCTCTCTCTTTTAGCTCCATGTTTGGTCTCCACCGGTTCCTGAGGGAAATATCTGGCTCTTTAGCTGCTAAATGCTGCTCTGTGTTCAGCAGCTGCTCTCTGACTGAGTCCGTCTGCAGGTTGTGGACAGTGAGGATTTTATCAGAACCTGTTGACACCGATCCAAAACAATAATGGTTGATAATTCTCCGCGGGTTCATCTTTAAGACCGACGCCTCTCACGTTACACGTCGTCATTTGATCCATTGTTAATTTAGCAGCCTTAATGCCTCGCTGGCCTTTTTATAGCCGTAAATCATTCATTAGCTACGTTCAGTTAGAAATAGTCGGGTTCTGCCGCCTCAGCGTTTCTTGTTTCGAAATCGATGTCGAGTCCAGTTCCAGGTAGATCTAAAAAAGATTAAAGAGCGGGCTTCCTGAAAGTCCCCGGTACAGTAGGAGGCAGTGATGGAGTGAATCACATGGTGGCCATTCACAGCTGTCCATCCACCTCCTGTCTGTCAGGAGAGCCTGACCCCCCCCCTCCAACCCCCACACCTTCCCCGGCGCTCCGACACAGAGACATGCAGAGTGTCCTGCCAAGGAATACCACTGCCACATGTCACCGATTAGCTGTTTGTCCCTGCTGGCTGGACTCAGCATAGAGGCTAACAGTGGCGCTAACAGTGCATTTACTCAGCAGCTGCAGTTAGTTGCTTTACAAATTAAGATTTTACATACAAAACAAAGAATTAAAATACTCAACCATATATATAATATGAGTTTAAAGCTCCTCCAGTGTAAAGGTCTGTGTCCATGTGTAGTGTGATTATAGATCAGCTCTAGCTTCTATATTAATACTGTGAAAGTATCAAAGCCTCAGTCCACAGAGAAATGCACACAGCCTGTATTCAGAAACTGAGCCTTAAAACCAGCCGTCAGGACTTCTGGAACTTTGTGATGTCACAACAAAGCAGTCACCAAGCCCCGCCCACCTGGACCCACCATCCAAACCTTGCAGGATTTGGTTTCTCTGAGTGTTTTTACCTGAAATCTGCTATATTTTTTACAACTTTATTCTTGTAATATTGTGATTATAGTCTCAAAATTACGGCTTTATTCTCCATCAGTTTCAGCAGAGTTTTAAAGGCTCCAGGAGTTAAATGCTGCTTGAATATTGATGCATGAGTAATACTAATGTCTGTAGTGAGTACTTTTACTTTTGATACTTGAACTTCATATCCTTGTGTATTGGATGCAGGACTTTTACTTCTGGGTCGATTATTGTGTTTTAACAGTGTTGTACTGGCACATGTGCTTAAAGTGAAGGATCTGAGTACGTCCTCCACCTCTGACAGACACATTCACACAGTCAATCTCTCTGTCTCTCTCTCTCTCTGTCTCTCTCTCTCTCTCTGTCTCTCTCTCTCTCTGTCTCTCTCTCTCTCTCTCTCTCTCTCTCTCTGTCTCTCTCTCTCTCTCTCTCTCTCTCTCTCTCTCTCTCTCTGAGCTTCAGCGTGTTGGAAAATAATTGGCGTAGTGGAAGGGAGAGAGGGAGGGAGCAGCTGAGGACTGCGTGAGATGGCTGATTTCCATCTCTCTCTCTCTCTCAACAGTCGCTCTCTCTGTCTGTGAACCAGAAACCAGTCGTATTGTTGTTTGGGGTAAAAAGTTCATTCCTTTATTTTTGGAGTCCTTCTGTTTTACACTGAGTCTATTAATAGCAGGGAGGATCGTGTGTGTGGGTGTGGGTGTGAGGGGAGGGAGGGGGGGGGTGAGTTGGGTGGAGGTTTGCTGTCATTGTGGAAAAGATCAAACTGTGTGTTAAATCGCATCTACAGTTAAACACACACACACACACAAACACACACACGCGCTCCTCGCATGCTGATTTTGAAAGTCTAACGCAATCTTCCCTCCACATCTCACCGTCTCCGTTTGGCCTAAAATTCCCCTTCACTGCAACATGCTGAGTGTGCTCGTCTGCGAGCGGCGCTCTAAATTTAAACCACGTTGATCCGTGTGCTGTTTTCCTGAAGCTCGACGCAGGCAGCGTGACTCAGGCTCCAGATATTCATGTAACACTCTCCGGCTGGCGTGTCGCTGCTCGCTGCATCACATCACTCTTAACGTTTAATCAAAGTGGTTTGTTGTGGCAAAACACATCAATTATCCCCCGGTGTCAAGAGGCCGTCGGTTCATATTCAGACATACCTGCTGTCAAAGACGAGGATGGGAGAGTAATGGAGAAGATCCACAGGGCAGATTATCAGAAGTCTGTAAAAAATGTACTTTACTTTAATTTACAATGTAAAAACTGAGAAAAGCAGCAAGTTTTGACATTTGAAGAGCTGGAACCAGAACAACTGTCTGTCAAACGACAAACCGGTTGTTACTGGCTTCTTAAAGTTATTCTGTGTTTTAACAGTTTTTGGAAACCAAATCCTGCAAGGTTTGGATGGTGGGTCCAGGTGGGCGGGGCTTGGTGACTGCTTTGTTGTGACATCACAAAGTTCCAGAAGTCCTGACGGCTGGTTTTAAGGCTCAGTTTCTGAATACAGGCTGTGTGCATTTCTCTGTGGACTGAGGCTTTGATACTTTCACAGTATTAATATAGAAGCTAGAGCTGATCTATAATCACACTACACATGGACACAGACCTTTACACTGGAGGAGCTTTAAGTTTGATGTTTCCAGCTTCTCAAATGTGAGAATCTGCCGTTAATCCTTATTTTAAATCAGAGCAAACTGAATATTTTTGGGCCAAGAGTCACCTCAGACTCTGATCCATCAAGAAACACCACCCTGTTGTCTTAACACTTTAAATAGTGATAGTGAGTGAGGGATGAGGGAGATGAAGCAAAAGAGCGACTCTGAAGAGCTTTATTCACATAAAGGGAGAATCTCTGTCACTTCTGTTCTGAGAGCACACCTTCGTCATCCTCTTACGTCCTTACGAAACCCAACATCTCGTTCTCCGTGTCATCCCGTGTGCCTGAGGGCTGCCGCCTCCTGAGAGCTGAGTGAGTCCTTTTCTCTCCCTTCACCCTCCTGTGACGACGGCGGAAAGCTGCCAAGAAAACCTGTCGTGTGTGTTTGTGTTTGAGTGCGTCTGTCTCAGCGTGTGTGAACATCCAGTTAACTCTGTGACCCGAACTCTTAAGCTCCACTTCAGGAGCAAGACACGGGTCACATGGCACACACACACACACACACACACACACACACACATGCACACACACACACACTGCATGCACTGATAGTCCTGTGTGGCTCTGTCTTCACACAAATATTTTCCCACTCCTGTAGGAAAATAAGTTCCTCTTCAGGACTGTTGATCTCATTGCTCATCTTGTCATAATCGCAACCTATTACAGTGCAACAAAAACTCTTCTTTCATGTTTGTTTTATGCATTTTTAATGTTTTGTTTACACTGTCGCCGGGTGTAAAGAAACATGTCTGAGTGACTTGCAGCCCAGAGAGGCAGAATTCAACCTTTAGCTTAGTGTTCTTTGGCAGTTTTTGTCAAACAGACTGAGGTCCGGCTTGTACGGGAAGCATCAATGGCAAATCTGTAGAAGAGCCGGTATCAGCAGCAGCTGAGTCAAGCATACACGTGTTTGTGTGGGTTTGTAGCAGCGAGTACATACAGCTACAGTAAGCCCCGTCAGTCACCACCTGCACCGCTTAACAGAATGTGGAGAGTATCTACTGATGCTAGCATGCTAACCAGCTAGCCTTGTCCCACACCGTCTCGTAATATCGCTTTGTACCTCAAGAGGTACAAGATTTGATGACAGATTTTTGACAGTCCACCGGGATTTGAGCGCATTTCTTTGTTTCTTACGATGGGGGTGGACACCCCAGTTCTCTGGAAATAAGCCCCCCCCCCCCCCCCCCCGGTTGTGTGGAGGATGAATTCGACAGTTGGCCAATTCTTACACAGTGACCCATTAAAGCAGCATGTTAGCATTGTCACTGGTTACTTACTCATTTTTATTTACTATTTATTTGATCTGAGTTTGATGTGTTCTTATCTTTTGTCTGAATGATTGTTTTCATCTTGTGTTGCATCATTTCGTTTGAAATGTGCTACATACGAATACAGTTTCATTATCGAAGTGAATCTCATCCTATTATGTTCATGATGCTTCCACCCAGAGAGGAAGTTTTCTGAAGAGCAGTTCCTGTCTTCAAATGTGGTTTTTATAAACCTCCAGATGTTTTTTTACGTAGCAAACGACACAGAAAAACTCATCACTCTTTATTATTTGCATGCTGACATGCCGGGCTGTTTCACTTCCTCCTCGGCGTACAGTAACCCCCTGAGGAAGCTGGGGTTATGGGTGTGTCGGGGGGATACAGCGGCAGTGAATGGACGGGTATGCAAACAGACAATATGTTGCCTGTCTGTGCGTGCACGCTGCTTAAACTCTGCAACACAGCATGCCATGGTACCCACACGCAATCCCATTTCTGGTAATTAGATGCTGTGTTCATACATGTTTCTATCTGGGGTTTTGTTTTGGAGTCTTTTGTCATTTCGTGTCTTTGTATGACAGAATCTTTAAACTGGTTTATCCTCTTCCTGTCTTCCGTTTGTGGGCATGCGTGGCTCTTTTTTTTTCACCCTAATGATAATGTTGTGTTGCTGTGTTTTTACTTTGTTAGGAGCCAGCCAGCAGTTTGGGATTGAAACGTGAAAAACCTTGAGGACCTGAAAGTCAAAACCAAGGAGCCAAAGTAGAAGAAGACGTTTGTGAAAAAGAGGAAAAGCAACAGAGAAAATAACCAAGATGGGGAGAAAAAAGATTCAGATAGCGCGGATCATGGACGAACGAAACAGACATGTAAGCACACAGACAACTTTCAGACATGCACCAGTGAATGAACGTTTCCTCTCAGGCACCAGGAGCTAAAGATGCATCATGAGCACTTGACTCTTTCTGTAAATGTGCTGTGAGAATAAACATTTCACAAATGAATGTCAAAGAGCCACAGAGAGATGAATCTAGAAATGTTACATCCTCCACATCTGAAAAAAGGCCATAAACACACACACACACACACACACACACACACACAGACGCACTATAGTTCCTCAAACTGGTGATATCATGTCATATGATCATCACACACTGTCTGACTGTGGGAGGGGGTTGTATGTGTGTCTGTATCTGACAAGAAACATGACACCTGAGTCAAAACAGCATATTGTCAATGGGACTTTTGTATGTGTACAAGTGTCACACACAAGTGCACACACACACACACACACACACACACAAACACACCACACACACATGCACAGAAAAAGTCCTGTCTGGGGGAGCGGTTCCTCACTTCCTGTTATGACAGGAAATGCAGGCACATATGCTTCCTGACCCTCGTAGCAGGGCAGCACTGACCCCGCCACTTTCCTTAAACCACTGCTTCTGTGTGTGTGTGTGTGTGTGTGTGTAAACCAGAAAGAGGAGGAGCGTGACGATATCTTCAAAGGAACATACAGAACCAGTGTGTTTATTAAACTTAAGATAGTTTGTTCTGCAGTTTATTACACTTTAGATTTTCTTTTCATATCCCTGATTATGATCTAATGTGGAAAACTGAGTTATCCAGGTTATAAAATCTGTCAAAGTGCAGCTACATCTTCAGATACAGATGCTTTCTTAGATTTATAATAAGAGTTATGACATGATGACATTATGATTTTAAATGAAAACATGCAGGACATTGAGAACTTACTGCGATCTGTTGGTATAATTACACACCTACAGTATATAAATGTAAAATGAAGACAGAAAGAGATAAACTCAATTAAAATGTTCTGAGAGTTAAAATGGAACCAGAACGTGTTTTTTAATGTGACTTTAAATGCAGATTAACAGTCTGAACTTCATATTATTTAGTAATTGTTTCATTTATTTATTTATTTTTGCCTTAATTCTTTTTTTTCCCACGTTTAAGATTACTGCTAGTTAGCACTTGCTACAGCGACGCTAGCAGCTCTGTGCGGCTGCACTTGAGCTGAGCATCAGCCGTGCTAGCATTAGCATATTAACATGCTCATATGACAATGCTAACAGCTAGCTAGCTATAATGTTTCCTTGGTCACCATCTTAGTTTATGTGTTAGCGTGCTAACGTTTGTTAATTACCACCAAACACAGTCAGTGGGATAAAATCTATAGTGTCACTGGTTCTTGAAACTAATCAATCACCAATAATGCTCCAAAATGAGCGCTAAGACTACAGCCACATATTCTTAACGTTTCTCTTCTTTTCTCCAGGTGACTTTCACCAAGCGTAAGTTTGGTCTGATGAAGAAGGCGTACGAGCTGAGCGTGCTGTGCGACTGTGAGATCGCCCTCATCATCTTCAACAGCACCAACAAGTTGTTCCAGTACGCCAGCACCGACATGGACAAAGTTCTGCTCAAATACACCGAGTACAACGAGCCCCACGAGAGCAGGACCAACTCCGACATCGTGGACGTAAGTGACACACACACACACACACACACATATTGTTAATAAGCTGATTGACAGGAGAGGTCAGTGATAATTGATTAGCTGTTTAAAGCTTCTTAAATGTGAATATTCACTGTTTGTTTTCGTGGCTGGAAAAGATTGAAGGGATTGTACAATTAGTGTCACAGCTGTTGGATTCAGATCTGCAGCTTCAACTGTAGACCATGTGTGTGTGCAGGTGTGTGTGTGTGTGTATATGTGTGTGTGTGACAGACGGCACTGTACAGCATTGCACCAGCACAGGGCAACACAGTTTGTATTAGATTGAACCTTGTTCAGCTTCGACTTATGTAATAGTGTTAGGAGAACACAATAGCAAGTGTATGCTTCTGCCAAACACACACACACACACACATATTAACACTAACTGTGAACACACACTTCACTAAGCACACCGTGTCACCAAGGTCGAACTTAAGCTGTGAAATGTCAAAGAGCAGGAAGGAGTCGCTGAGCGGAGGTTTTTATTCCTTGATTCATTCTGTCAGAAATAATGTGAAGTGTAAAAAGAAAAAGGTGAAAATCCTTATTATTGATACACGGTCTCGAGATATTTTTCATCATTTGATAAGAGCAGTGAGGGCTGTTAACCCTTTCCTCCTCAGTTGTGGCTTGAATGGATGTTGTGCTTCGTTGCTACTGCGTCCAGTTTATTAGAGCTGCAGCTCAGGAGCCAGTTTCATAAAATACCTTAAGTTTTTACTTACGACGGTTGAATATCTCCTCAGCTGAGGGAGTTACTTAAGGTTGTTGCTCAGAATAACTTAAAAGGTTTCCTTTGTTAAGGAAAAACGTTAAAGCATTTGCGGCAATGACAGAGATTTTACAGCGGTAAAATTCTACAGTTTCCATGGAGACGACGGCTGATCGATGTACATGACATACTTCACCAATAATTGACCGGAAAGATCCCGTAGCCTCAAACCACAGAGCATCAATAACTGCTGAGGAAAGTGGAGTGATTGGATCAAATCATAAACCCGGCTGAAGATCAAATCTATAGAGCAAAATCAATTCCTCTCATTGATCGTGTCCATCAGGTTCTTCCGATCACAGAAAACTCTTGTTGGGACGTTCATCCTTTCTTAGTTTGGTTAAGTGGTTCCTTAAGTATAAGACTGAGATCAGGAGAAAACCTTAAATACTTAAGTGAAAATTTTAAGGAAACCTTAAGGAGAAGAGTTAAGGTGTTTAGTGCAAAGGTTTTTATTTTAAAGAAACATTAACTCAGACTTTAAGTAAAAGTGTTTTGTGGAACAGATTTTATTGTTAGGAAATATTAAATTGGACTTTTTAGAGCAGGTACAACAACATCAGTGTCGACTCTCTCCACCTTCAAAATAAAAGAACAAGCCATCCCATGTTTGTTGGCATGAGCTCGGGCAGGAGGGGTGTTGCTGCTGCTGTGAGCTCGTGTGTGTGAGTGTGTGTGTGTGCTCATTGTGTTCACATGTACATCCTGTATGTGTGTATGTACCTGAGCGTTTCCCTCCACGCGGCCCACCACATGGTCTCTTGGCCTGCCCCGTCACACACCCGGGTTTACCCTCTCTGTAATCCCCTGTAATCCACCACAATCCTGTTTAGCTCGTTACTATAATCTGTCCAGGCGGCCTCTTCATCTCTGCGCCGTTTCCCCGGGTTTATTTACTGCTGCTCGCTGTACCTTGCGTCCACTTTATCCTCTGTACAACATTTCCTCCCTCGCTGCCCTCCGGCTTCCTTTTCCTGAGGGTTTGGATTATTCTCTTCCTTTTCATCTCCTCCTGGTGTTTTTGTTGTTTTTGTTCAGAGTCATAAAGAGTCAAACTGAGGAGAGACAGTTTGGTGTTACGGTGCTTTTGGTTTCCCCGAACACTTTTATGTCCATCCACCAAACCTCCATCCTTCCTGTCTCGCACCCTGACATTGTTTCTGCTCTTAAATATTAATATTAAATCTCTGCAGAGGTTTCAAAATAAAACAGGAAGGATTGGAAAGTGGCTGATGATACGCCACTTTAGTTTTGAGGTGGTAACTAACCAGTTATTGTCATTATTGATTTATGTGGCTATGATTTTATCAATGAACTGATTAGAACTGATTGGCCTGGAACTCACTACAAAACACTAAAAATTAAATTGTTGTTTCTCTTGGTCATTTTAGATTCTTAATCTCTGACATTTTAATATCTGTTTTGATTGATTCTTGTCATTAGATTATTTATTAATTTTAATTAATTTGTTTTAATTGATGTTTTTTTTTTAACTAGTATTTTTATCCACTCGACATCATTGTAAATGATTTTCGAGTCTAAATAACAACAACAAATATTAATTGTTGTTTATATCTAATGTCAGAAAACATCATATCTATCTTCTTCACGTGTTTTGTCCAAACAACAGTAGATTAAGTTCAGTGATCATCATATATGTCAAAGAAAAGCATCAGATACTCACATTTGAAAACTGAATCAATCAATCAATTATCAATATAGTTATGATGTCACAGTTGCTGCTGTTTGACTTCCATGCCACAGCTGTGTGTCAGTTATAAACACCATGTCTCTGGCAGATGAGACTGTACAACACCATCCGTATGTGACGGTGTTAAAAATTCTTTGTGATAAGTCACTTTGACTGGTGGTATGGCGTGTCGCTGGTGTTCAACGTGCACGTGCGTGTGCACATACCACGAGCACGTCACTGATGTTCCACTGACACGTGCACCTTCCCACTGGGAGCTAAAACCTGCTGTAGAGAAGCTGGTGTAGATGGACGTAGCTATATGTTAGCACTGTAGCATAGCGGTTAGCATGGCTGTATGCTAATGGACACTGGTGCGAGTTTTGTTTAGTGTTTGGTTGCTGTGGAGATAAATTAGAAAGATTAGGTTGGAAGAAAACTGCTGTTTTGTACTGAAGAATGAAAATGACTGGTTAAATTTAGACATTGTGTTTTGTATATTGTAATAATTTGAAAATGAAAGTTCATTATTGACATTGGAAACTGTAAAAAAAAACAAAACAAACTTAACTCATCGTCCATTTACCCACGAGAGTTTTACACTTAGCTTACATGAAAACAGCTGAGGAAAGGATTAAGGAAACAAACAGTTGTAATGTCGTCTTGTGTTTCCTTTATTATTACTTATATTTAATGAATTTGTATTAAAGCTCAGGCTTGGTCTGCACCTCGCTGTGTGTGTGTGTGTGTGTGTGTGTGTGTGTGTGTGTGTGTGTGTGTGTGTTTGCTGATAACATTTGATTCTTGGCCAGCGCTCTGTGCCGAGTCTCTGACTGGATGATGAGAGGGACACAGGTCTTTGAGAGACATGTGTAACCTCTCATGTTGAGGCAACAGTACACGGCACGCCGTGGTGCCGCGGCGGCTGCGCCAAGGTCACGCTCACCGAGCCAGAGTGGCGCTGGAACGGGCTCAGCGTGTTGGAGCTGGTGACGGTTTAGATTTTTAAAGGAATAGTTCATCATTTAAAGGGAAATACAGCTTTAATTCAGAAAAGACAGACATCACTCTCATGTCTGTGTTTGTTATGAGACTGGAGTCACAGTGTGGTTAGCTTAGCTTAGCATAAAGACTGGGAGCAGGGGGAAACAGCTAGCCTGGCCCTGTCTAGTGTTTAAAACACCTGTAAAGTTCATTAAATAACATGTTGAATCTTAATAACTCACGAGCTTAGCTTTAATTAGCTTTACTTATAAATCACC